>NC_056746.1:1120282000-1120432000 GCF_019279795.1 Protopterus annectens
TGTACATTTATTTAATATTATACAATGACTGACTATTAATATTCAAAAATGAGCATGCTGATTGGTTATCCAAACCAACGTGCCCATTGTAAATCGAACATATACCAAGGGGAAAAAAGTTTGGTTGCCCAGACCTTCTTCTATTAATATATACTACGGAAACACAATTTTTTTAAATAAACTTACAAAAACCGCAGGCTTCAAATAGATGAGACAGATGGGACAGAGAAAAATAAGGATACTCAGGTACGTTGTGTGAAACTAGACAAATGTACCTGATTATCCATTTATTTTCTCTGCCCTGTCTCTGCCGTACATTGAAAGTCTCCTGATTCCTTTTTTTTTTTAATTAATATTGCTATAATATTGTTTGTAAACTGGGCTAGTACATTCCTTATCCCCCCTGTTAAGAACTAGGTGGTATTTACATTATATTTTTACTTCAGAAAATGTGTGCTGATTTATGCACTTTTATTCTGTCAACTTTCAATGTTTTTTTGGGCCAGTATTTAAAAAAAAAGCTATTCCTGATTTGGGGCCTTTGTCCCAGATTATTTTTGTATTTGTCCCATATTCCATAGGTAAGAAGTTGAGAGCTTTGACCAGCCCTCCTTATTTCAGAAACTGCAGTTTTCAGGTGTTGTTGCTTAACACCGTCAGGTCTGTCAGAAATTGTAAGTGATGAGGATTTAAGTAGAGCTCCCTGATAACTCTTTTTGTTTCTGGTGCCACCTAATACAGTTTACAAAGATATTATCTGATGTAAAAATGTTGCAACTATGTGTAATGTTTCTTTTTTATAGAACATTTTTGACTCTCCTCCAAATAATGTAGTAAATTAAGATGTTTTAAATTAAATGTAACATGATAAAGAGTTGTGGAACTAAATGTATATGTATATGTGCAGACATTTGTGTTTTTGCAATGTTTCACCAAAAGTTAAAATTTCTTATTTTTTAATTAAAAACAAAACAAACAGAAAAAAAAAGCAACAGAGATCTTCCTTTCTCCATTGCTTTCTTTACACAGCACTGATGTCCTGCAGAGTCCACATATGCATGTGCAGTACATCAGGAAAGCCCCATGATACCGAAAAAAACACGGAAGAGAAGCACTGGGTCATTATACAAGGACATTATTTAAGAAAAGTAAGCAACATTTTTCTTAAATAATGTCATTGTATAGTAGCAATAGCCCATGGCTGTGTGTGGTCACTCTCTTGACCAAACCCTGGCAACCTTAGGTAAATCCATCATTACCCACACCCAGCTGTGGGTTATTTCTGTAATAATAATTAATCGTGTATTATTTATCATGTAAGTTTATTTAATGCTACATCTTTGGAATTTTGTAAACAGTGGCATTTATGCAATGTCAATAATTTAATATATGACACTTCTCATGTACACAAAAGGAAACTGTGATGATACCTCAAACCATGTTTTTGTAGTACAAAACATTTTTAGATTAGTGTAACCATTAGAGTCATTGATAAAACTGGTAATGAGCAGAGTAAATTTAAAAAATTGTGGGACAAATGTGGACTATTTTGGTGGACTCTTGCCCCATCCACTATCCCTTTGGTCTACTGGACTTGTTATTTTAGATTAGATATCAAGAATATATTAGGACATGTTGATAGTAGAGCTCTATGTTGAATACATTGTAAGTAAATGTCTTTTACAGTACAGGGTTATGTTTCTGCCACTTTTATTGTAAAACATTATGAGTTTACTGCAAACCTACAGCAGATATGATTGTGACGATATGAGGTATTGTCAGCTATGCCAGGAAAAAGTAGGGCAGTGGATGTGTAACATATGCTAGCACAGCTAGCTGGAATTTTGTGAAGAATTATATGTCATTTGTATATCAAACTGATTTGTACAGATGCTTGTGTTGAAAAATGTATTTGTAAAGTCGCTTGTGTTAAACATGTATCAACAGTGTCCTGCTGGTCAGAAAAGAAATATACATTTATATCTGACTGTACTGTTGTAACTGACGGAATATATACATGTTAACAGAGGATACTGGAAGAGAAGAGGTTAATCTCAGTCCGGCTAACTTTGAACAATAGCGTGAAATTAAATTACTTAATTTAGGCCATAAAGATTGTATCTTACAGTTCTGATTGCAACAAGAAAGAAAATGTCTGGGAAAATAAGTACCAGAAAGCCTTCTATATTATATTTAGCAGTGAACTAATTGCTACTCTGGAAGGGTAGAAGTTTGAAATTATTTTATGACTTCCAGAAGCTGCAACAGATCTTAGCAAAGCTCTATGTGTGTGTATTATTGACACATATGTGTGAGATTCTGGATAATTTGCTAGAAAGGGGGTAGTACAATTCTTGAGATCAGTCAGGAAAATATAGTGAGATTAGTTAAGTACTGTTTTTCTGTATCTGTCTGAATCTGTCTGTTATTTTATTATTTTCTGTGACTGAAACTTTGGTGATTACTGTAAATAGATATGTCATATTTTCATGTTCTTTTATTATTAAATATATTTAAATGTTTCATTGTAGCTGGTCCTTTAGAGAATATTTTAAACTTTGAGAATAGTTATATATATTTGGTGACTCTGTGGACACTCCTGAAAGCCTTACTGCATTGGTCAAACACTACCATTAATATTAATATTAATTTCACTCAGTATAATTGGGTACCCTTGTAAGAGCCTTAGAGTAGCTGGCTTTGGAGTGTCTGGTGGCAGTAACTACCTTATAGTGTGGGCATAAGGGGGCATAGTTAGTAAATCTGCGCCAGCCTTTCTCAGGTGTGTGTGTGTGTGTGTGTGTGTGTGTGTGTGTGTGTGTGTGTGAAAATCAAATCTCAAGGAGTGTGTGTCAGCTGCTTGGAGTAGGGACATGAAGCACTGATTTCACAGAGAGGGTGTTGGAGGACATGGCTTGGCCACTTGGCTGAGGACTCAACTCTACAGCTGTGCCAATGGGGAGATTTACTGGGGACCTGGAGAGAGAGAGATATGGAAAACCAAACCCCAGACTGAGTGTGTTCCCTATGTGCTCTTAAGGGAAATTGTGCTTGATGCAGAGAGCTGCATCTGGAAATACTGGATGTATCAATTTTTGTTCCAAGTGAATGTCCCTCTCCAGTGTCAGTGTTGAGGATTCAGCCTCCTTGATTACTGGCCCAGAGAGGGGACGTCACAATGATGTATATTTTTTTGCCATGTGTTTATCAATGTTACTGTATATATTTTGATTGTATTGCCTTTATGGCCTAGTCTGAGGCTGAAAGGATCCTTGGATGAGTTCACTTAACTGGTTAACAAATACTAATTAGTAAATAAATGCTGCAATAGTATTAAAAACAATATCTGTCTTTTCAGCATATATTTTCACACAAAACATATTAAAACAAAACTATACTTAATTATAAGGAATCATTCTTCCTGTCAATTCTGGAAAACTTTGCAAAATACTGTCAATGTTTCACTTTATTTGCCTCATCATGTTCTGCAGACAAAAGTATCAACAATATATTTTATTGCAATAAGCAGGGCTCTAGATTCTCTGGGGAATATTTTCGAGCTTTTCTCCAACCTTTTGATCCATTAACAGACTGAATGAAACATGAGTAAGGAAAAACATGCAGTCCTAATTTTTTTCATGCAAGGAAGAAATAATTGTATCCAAGGTTTAATTTTCAACACTGACAAATAGCAGTTTTCAGTAAACTGAAAATACTAATACTTGTGAGGATACATAAATCATATCTGTGAATAGTGCTTGCCTACCCAGAGACAGTGACCTTCTGTATACTGCTCTGATGTTTGATTGGGATGAAAGTGAAAGAACAAATGTCCACAATGATGTATTTCAAGTTATTGATGTTATACATATGCATAGCATGCTTCCTAAACTCTACCTCAAAATATATCTACCCTATTTGCCTTCTGTGTTAGTCTGATGTTAGATCGGAATATCAGCGAAAGAAAAAAAATGACCACATTAATATTCTGCAACTTGTTGTTGTGAAACATTGTATACACAACATACATCCTTACCCCTAATCACAAAAGACAACCACCTGTAAACGTCTGATGTTTGATTGTGTGGAAAGTGAAAAATAGTGATCACAGTAATGTATTCCAATGTCTTGCTGCTATACAACCTTCTTTTCATACCTCTGAGGGTTTTTTTAGTGAGGAAGTTACCACAGATATTTTTCCATGTTTTCTCACAGTCACAGATACACTGACAATGCCCTTAACAGGTCTGTCACAAGGTACATATGTTTATGTGCATTGTGCACTCACATGCTCTCACACAGACACACAAACACACACACACACACACACACACACACACACACACACACACACACACACACACACACACACACACGCATATATCTGCCTGCAGGCAAGTAGAAGGAATGCTCTTTCACCTGCAGCATAACTTTAGGGACTGGAAGAAGTCAGAGAACCTGAATAAAACCCTAATAGAGACAAGGCGAGCATACCGACTCCACAAAGAAAGACATACAACCAAGGCCTCAACAAGGGAATCAGTCATTCTGAGATGGCAAAACTACTTGCTGTACCATTGTGCCAGTAGTCAGTTTCACATACAATCTAATCCATCAAAGACTTACTGTGTGCTGATGTTTTGCTATGATGAAACTGAGAGAAGTTATCGCCAATTTGTGAAACTTTGATGCACTGCACCCACTACACACACACACACACACACACACACACACACACACACACACACACACACACACACACATAAACCTTATGCCATAACAATGATTGTTTTGCACTGATCTTGGAAAATACAGGGCATTGTGTGACACTGGACCTGCCAAGTCAGTTTAGTCATTGTTTATCTGTACTAAAACAACTGTAGGAGAAAGTCATTTTTTATGCACAGATAACTTCTTATATCCATATATTACAACCACTTTATTGACTGTGTTCCCACAATTCAGATAACATAAAAAAATGGCTACAGCAAAGTTTTCCATTGTGCTTCACACAAATGTATACTAGTGCTACAAAGCCAGTTTAGCACCTGTTTAATTTAATCAAAACAGCAGGATGTGTCACTTTCATCAGTAGACAGTCCTTTTACCAGACAATAATTGCTGTTTTATTGACTAAGTACATTTCAGTCAGATGTGTGATTGTAATAAAGTAAGTGAAAGAATAATAATTGACACAGACTGTAATTCTGTTTCACGAGTGGCACAGTAGCCAGCACAAATACAAAGTAAAAGCTGCCCAGAATATTTGGTTGCCTACCAGGGTTACAAAAATAAATAAATAAATCAGTAAATAAATAAATAATAATAAAAAAACATTCCTGATAATACATTCCCCCTCACAAAAAATATATATATTTTCAGTTTTCATTGGAAGTTCTACCACCCCAGCATAGAAACGTACCAGCACTTTCACTTATCTGATGAGAAAGCTTTGGTGCAAGGCATGTAGAGAAATGTAGTCTTCTCCACTAATGAAGATGATAACCTACATCAGGAGCAGTGCTACAGACCCTAAAATGTCTTGCATTTTCAAATGTCATTTTCAGCCGAGTCTCAGAGGCTCAAACATCATGTCACAGGACTTATGGACTGAAGGAGCATCTCATGGTGTAGTAATAGCTGGCACTGACAAGTGTGTAGCCACAGGTCCTTATCAGAACAGATAAGCCCAACACTAAGGCCAGTTCTAGTTGTGGCTTGAATGTAGTCTGAACAATCAATTAACTAGAGCAAAGCTAATGGGCCTTTAACAGGTAAAGAAAACAATACTGCTTATTCTGTAATTTTGATGAAAATTCAGTGCTCGCTTCTATTTTGTTGAATATTGTTTGCTTTTTCATTCAACATATGCATTCTTTTTTGCCTCATGATGACTAAAGGATCTGTATTTCCCTTGGCTTCCTATAAACTTGGACTTCATTTTTTCAGCATCTCTTTTTAGTAGTTATTTTACTTGTTAGACTTGGATAGCAGTTCTTCTAATGTCTAGAGATTGATATCTGATGTGAATTTTGGAAGCCCATTTGGCAACATTTAATTTTAGGAATCAGCCAGGAAACTTAGATTTTATTTTACTTGTTTTTGTTTTCATTGGCTAAGATGACAGTACTGTCACCCCTTCTCAACTACTGGTCCATTTGTTTATTTATTTATTTTATTTATTTATTTTACATTTGTTAACTGGGAGTGTCTGACTGGGCCCATTTTCTGCTGAGGCCCGGGGAGAAACGTTCCAGTACAGAATACATTTACAGTGATAATAAAAACAAAACTACATGTGCAGCAAAACATAAGACTTCATGTATAAAATATGAGTAAAAGTACAAGACATTAGTACACATTTGTTTGTATTTCTTATAAAATAAGAACTTTTTTTTCAGAGAAGGAGAGTCACTAGTTCTAATGCAGGTTTATTTATTTATTGCAAAAAACATTTTCTAAGTCCGATGAAACTGAAGACACCAGCGAGCCAGAACAACTTTACAAACTTGATGAATTTATTAACCAAGTATAAAGAAATTGTTTTTTTGTGGTTCTGGTTCCTGGTCCTTATTTATTTATTGATTGACATTTGATTACCAGGAAGGTCTGAGTGAGTAGGAGCCCATTTTCAGCAGACAAATTGGGAGAAAACTCCAAAGTATTAAAAAACATTTTAAGAACAATAGTTTTGCAGTCTTTAAAAATAAACGAAAAAACCCCAAAAAACAAATATGATTTAAATAATAATACCAAATTAGGCATGCTATGAGAAGATTGGTTAATAACAGATACAAGGTATATGACAATGATTTACTAGTTAGAGAACTTTTAGCCAGTTTATAGAGAAGTTAAAGGTAATTTAGTGTAATATAAACAAGAATTGCAATAGAAAGTGAGAGGAAAAGCAGGCTCATGGCATATTTAGAGAGAAAGCCAGGGGGAGAAATTGATAGAAGTAGGGAAGTGAGTGAAAAAGGGAAAGTAAGGAGATGTAAGGTATGAATAGGTGTTTGTTCACATTTAGAGATATAGTTCATCCTGGTGTTGAACAAGAACAGAGCTAGCTTTTGGCTAGGAAGTCCTTCAGAATAGCTTAGGAAGGATGGGTTGGAGGATATTGACCTGATGGATAGAGATAAGGAGTTCCAAACCTTAGCAAGTACAGATAATACCTTGCAGATTTGATAGGTTTGTGGACAGACAAGAGTTTTTTGTTATTGGATCATAATGACCGACTAGGAACATAGTTGTGTAGAATGTTATTTAATGCCAGATAAGAAGATGGATTCTGAATAATTTTATAGATAGTAAGAAGCTATCTATATGTTAGTAGATGGGGTAGTTCTTACCAATTTAAGCTTTTTAATGCTATACAATGGTAGGTTCTGAAAGGAAAATTTGCTGCAAATTTAGCAACTTTTTTATACCAAATAGTGTGGGAAGAAATAGCCAGGGAATTGTTATGGCTAGGCTTGTATAGGCCCTAGGGCTGATAGCCTAGTACCAACCTATGAACCTATGAACCATTGCTCAAGTTTTGTTTTTTTGTGATGCCTGAATGTTAGCCATGATGGTAGCACCATAAAGAAGTGTGGGGAGGAGTTAAGTAGTGGAAAGTGTAGCTTTAGTTGTGTCAGTGAGAAAATTGTTGGCTCTATAAAACATCCCTAGATGTTCTTCGTGTTTCACTGTTGCAGTCATTACATTTGGGTAATCTGCTGGCAGGTTTCTATAAAACATGGCTAGTTTCATACCTCTCAAACTCTTAGTGCACAAAATCTGGAAAAGCCATAAATAAAAGTGGGACAAAAGCCAAAAAAAAAAAAAATTGGGAACATTTTTAAATATTGGTCTTAAAAACTTAGAAAATTGATAGAATAACAGGTTTGCATTAGCATGAATTTTCTGAAGGATATGAAGTCTGAAACTCAAACGTTTGTCATTATTTTCTAACTTTAATCTTTAATGATTTGCAACTAATTTGCCAGAAAACCACAATTTTATGAGAAACGGACCAAAAATATTAGAACAAAATCTGGGCTTTCTACAAAATTCTGTGCAGTTAAGAAATATGCCTAGTTTTTGATAAGTTTTTCTTATGCAATTTTGTATAAGTAGGTTGAATTTAATATTGTCATCTACCATCATCCCTAACAATTTGCCATGGAAAGTGACTTCAGTGGTTGTATCATCAAAATAGAGGACTTTAAATTTAGTTTTTGTCATGGGAGAGGGATTTGTGGAGGAAGGTAATATTTTTTTTTTTACAGTTGAGCATTATTGTAAATTACAAAGCCAAGTTTCAGTTGTTTTTAAAGCTTCCTGAGTGATTTTTTGGAGGTCTGCCACACTGTCAAATATGCAAATGGCTGTGAAGATGTCTGTGTACTGTATTAGGGAGGCCTGTTATGTGGATCTGTGGAGGGTGTTGGTAATAATTTTAAAGAGGAGGGACCAAGGATAGAGCCTTGTGGTACGCTGGTGGTAATATGGAAGTATGGAGAGAGGGTGGAGTGCCATTTTACTGACTGATACTTATTGGATATTTAGCTTTTGAACCATAGAAGGGTGGGCTGAGAGAGACCTTAGGTCAAATTATAAAAGAGAGTAACAAGTGTGTAGCCAATACAAAACAATTAGCAGAGAGGTACAAAGTACAAAGCTTTCTTTGGTAGAAAGGCTAGTTGTAACCATGTTAATTTTCACATCATGTAAACCACTGTGAATTACATGATAATTGGGCAATCCAGAATAGTCATCAGATTTGTTAGTAAGTTGCGTTCACAGCATCTGTGTCTACAACACTAAACACCCAATGTGTAGATTTATGGTACCGTCTCTGTCAAGGTTGCCTTTTTAACTTACACTAGGTTTGCCCACTTTTCTCATTTGTTTCAGATTTTCAGAGTTGACAAACACTGAACATTGGAAAATACAGTTATACATGTGTTGCAATGTAACCTTTAGGAATGTGAGCAAGATTGTAACCAACTGTTATTCAAATATATTCCATTTAGATACTGCAGATAGGGAAAAAAATTGCAGAGTAACAAAACCAAAGTGTTTCTTTCCTTTTGCAAGTTTGATGTTGAAGCTGTATTTCTGTACTGTAAAGAAAGTACACTACACTCTGCATGTCTAAGGAAATGATTGTATCTTCTCAGGCCTCCTATGGGGATGTAGTCAAAATAAAAGAGTAAAGATATAATGATGTTATTATTAGTACCTTGAGTCTGCTGGTTAATGTATTGCTGTTGTAGAACAGCAGTAACTCAAATTATGCAAGCCTCCTGTGGTATTACAGCAAACAATAAAATGAGCTTTATATAAATAACAATATTAGCATCTCAGTTCAGATTGCCGCTGTATGTGAAGTATGGTAAATTGGACACTGAAAATTGTGGCAGCTGTCGATAGAAAGCACTTCCCTATAGTTCTGTAATTTCATGTCAAAGAGTCATAGACATGTATAACTTTTTATTCCCAAAAATGCCTCTGATGGGATGCGAAACCTGTGCTGTTCTCTTCTGCGTGAAATGTGATTCAGCATAAGGGTTGGAGAGACAGATGTGGGACTGGGAGAATTTTGGGGTGATTTAATTTTTTCTGTTTTTTTTTAGAATTTTTTTTTTTCAGTGGATATGCAGCATATGGCACACATAACACTGAACAGTGTGCAATAATGCAGAATGTGGGAGAGGGCAGGGTAATGTGGAAAAATGATAATAAAAGGAAACCCTGCATTACTGATCAACAATGACACAGTTCTGAAAAATGTGCCACCTGATACTAACCTAAGTTGGCATGAGGAGGTTCACTTGTTTGTGTTAAGTGTAAACTGCTGTAGTTCATGTGAGCAGAAAACGCCTAGATGATACCGTTGGTCTAAAGCACTACTTTTCTTTGTTATTTAACAAAAGTCCCAGATCATTTTTACTTGTATGATGGTGACTTGTTGACAGTGTCCCTGATGAAAACCAGAACATTTATAGTCATGCAGTCATATTTCCTTAACAAAGTAACTGATTTATGATTTAATTTAAGAATTAAGGAGGGGATTTCAAGCATTAAACATAACTACCCCCAAACAGAAGTGAAAGAATAGTATAATAATGAGCATCAAATCTAGATGCAGGTTTATTTATTATTTAATCTTTAATGATTTGCAACTAATTTGCCAGAAAACCACAATTTTATGAGAAACGGACCAAAAATATTAGAACAAAATCTGGGCTTTCTACAAAATTCTGTGCAGTTAAGAAATATGCCTAGTTTTTGATAAGTTTTTCTTATGCGATTTTGTATAAGTAGGTTGAATTTAATATTGTCATCTACCATCATCCCTAACAATTTGCCATGGAAAGTGACTTCAGTGGTTGTATCATCAAAATAGAGGACTTTAAATTTTGTTTTTGTCATGGGAGAGGGATTTGTGGAGGAAGGTAATATTTTTTTTTTACAGTTGAGCATTAGTTGTAAATTACAAAGCCAAGTTTCAGTTGTTTTTAAAGCTTCCTGAGTGATTTTTTGGAGGTCTGCCACAATGTCAAATGTGCAAATGGCTGTGAAGATGTCTGTGTACTGTATTAGGGAGGCCTGTTATGTGGATCTGTGGAGGGTGTTGGTAATAATTTTAAAGAGGAGGGACCAAGGATAGAGCCTTGTGGTACGCTGGTGGTAATATGGAAGTATGGAGAGAGGGTGGAGTGCCATTTTACTGACTGATACTTATTGGATATTTAGCTTTTGAACCATAGAAGGGTGGGCTGAGAGAGACCTTAGGTCAAATTATAAAAGAGAGTAACAAGTGTGTAGCCAATACAAAACAATTAGCAGAGAGGTACAAAGTACAAAGCTTTCTTTGGTAGAAAGGCTAGTTGTAACCATGTTAATTTTCACATCATGTAAACCACTGTGAATTACATGATAATTGGGCAATCCAGAATAGTCATCAGATTTGTTAGTAAGTTGCATTCACAGCATCTGTGTCTACAACACTAAACACCCAATGTGTAGATTTATGGTACCGTCTCTGTCAAGGTTGCCTTTTTAACTTACACTAGGTTTGCCCACTTTTCTCATTTGTTTCAGATTTTCAGAGTTGACAAACACTGAACATTGGAAAATACAGTTATACATGTGTTGCAATGTAACCTTTAGGAATGTGAGCAAGATTGTAACCAACTGTTATTCAAATATATTCCATTTAGATACTGCAGATAGGGAAAAAAATTGCAGAGTAACAAAACCAAAGTGTTTCTTTCCTTTTTGCAAGTTTGATGTTGAAGCTGTATTTCTGTACTGTAAAGAAAGTACACTACACTCTGCATGTCTAAGGAAATGATTGTATCTTCTCAGGCCTCCTATGGGGATGTAGTCAAAATAAAAGAGTAAAGATATAATGATGTTATTATTAGTACCTTGAGTCTGCTGGTTAATGTATTGCTGTTGTAGAACAGCAGTAACTCAAATTATGCAAGCCTCCTGTGGTATTACAGCAAACAATAAAATGAGCTTTATATAAATAACAATATTAGCATCTCAGTTCAGATTGCCGCTGTATGTGAAGTATGGTAAATTGGACACTGAAAATTGTGGCAGCTGTCGATAGAAAGCACTTCCCTATAGTTCTGTAATTTCATGTCAAAGAGTCATAGACATGTATAACTTTTTATTCCCAAAAATGCCTCTGATGGGATGCAAAACCTGTGCTGTTCTCTTCTGCGTGAAATGTGATTCAGCATAAGGGTTGGAGAGACAGATGTGGGACTGGGAGAATTTTGGGGTGATTTAATTTTTTCTGGTTTTTTTTAGAATTTTTTTTTTCAGTGGATATGCAGCATATGGCACACATAACACTGAACAGTGTGCAATAATGCAGAATGTGGGAGAGGGCAGGGTAATGTGGAAAAATGATAATAAAAGGAAACCCTGCATTACTGATCAACAATGACACAGTTCTGAAGAGTGTGCCACCTGATACTAACCTAAGTTGGCATGAGGAGGTTCACTTGTTTGTGTTAAGTGTAAACTGCTGTAGTTCATGTGAGCAGAAAACGCCTAGATGATACCGTTGGTCTAAAGCACTACTTTTCTTTGTTATTTAACAAAAGTCCCAGATCATTTTTACTTGTATGATGGTGACTTGTTGACAGTGTCCCTGATGAAAACCAGAACATTTATAGTCATGCAGTCATATTTCCTTAACAAAGTAACTGATTTATGATTTAATTTAAGAATTAAGGAGGGGATTTCAAGCATTAAACATAACTACCCTCAAACAGAAGTGAAAGAATAGTATAATAATGAGCATCAAATCTAGATGCAGGTTTATTTAATTTATTGAATGGGATGTTCAGGTAAGCTAGGACAATTTTTAATGGAAGTTGGGGGGGGGGTGAAAGTTCCAAGCCTGCAAGTATAACATATATTGGAATACAAACCATGTAATAGGTAGAGGTCAGTGAGTAATATATTAGAGCTGCAGAAGGTAAGCGAACAGGCTAACATTTTACAGGAAAAATAAACTGCTCTTGAAATTTATTATGTTGTACAAGGATTCATTTGACATGAAGTGGAACTATCACCTGTGAGTACAAACCAATGTGAAGCGGCATGGCAGTTTTTATGGTGACAGATTGGAGATAATCAGAAATGTTATTCACCTTGTTCCAAGGTTTCTCTGATGTGTATAGGAATTCTGTATTATTCTGAGAGCCTGTAGGTACAAAGTTACTGCCCCATATTTTGTTATACTTGCAGGGGCCTGTAATTTGAGTGACTTAAATGATCTAATATCTGAAAGCAATTATAGTAGGAGGAAATAAAAGTGGGGTGATACATTCATGCTGTTTCAGTAAATTCAAGTGTAGTGATGATCTTTAAAATCCACCTGGCAGCACATTTTGCTCCACAGTGGCATGCTGATTAAAATGTAATATTTTCCTTGAAGTAACATTTTTGGAAAGGATAGTGCCAAGAAGGAGTTTGAAAGAAACATGAAGTTGCTTTTTGACTGCAGCATTTGATGTAAAGTAATATGTAACCTACTTAGTTGGAAGTTTTTTTTCTGATAGTATGACTGTCGGATTTAAAATGTTGGCATTTTAGGCATCTAAATACCTAACACAGCTTACTAGCTGTAATCCTTTGCCATCATTAATGACTGTGTTCAGAAAGAGGCTTAAAGAGTGTATTTCACATATTTGCAAGAGTTAGCTGAAGAGAAGAGACCTGAATTCTCTGCTTATTGAACCAAGAAGAAGGTGCTACGGTGTTTCTGCATGTTTCCTGAGAAGATGGAAAGTCACTTTGGCAGGGTTAAATAGTGATCCTGGAGGTCACAGTATATAGACATAAAGCTGAATGTTCCTATCTGACTATTCTAAATATAAATGAATAACTAGGCCACATGCAGTAGTTGGTTATCATGGCGGCGTGATTGGTGGAATTAAAGACCTTAAAAAGTCTAGAAATAAACCCAGGAGGTCTTCCATTATTTGGTTTGTTCCTGACTTGTTCAAATATACTAATTCTGTAATAACCCCATGGCTTACCCGACCTAGACATATTTTATATATCAGGCCTTTTGGAGTTTAAGCTGTTGTGCAACTGTCTAGTGTTTTTTCCAAGACTACCTAAAGATACTTGTGCTGATAATATGTCTAAAATCCTGCCAAAATGCTTTCCTGGTACACTTATTCAGTGGTCTGATCACAGTTTTTTACATGTATGTGGGACATAGCCTTCACTGCTACTTTTGTTAACAGTATAAGGACAAACAAAGACAGTGGTGTGTTTGTGGCAATGATAAGGAATTTAAGAGGAAATTAATTACTGTAGTACTGAGAAAGTGCTTTGCATGAACGCTTTGCTTTTTGGAGTTAGTGTGCTTTGGATTATACTTTAGTCTGATTAAAGCCCGTTTTCTCTGTATTCCTTTTTTTGCATTAAGGAGGAAATTTATTGGCAGCTGGCAATTCATGCTTCTTCATCTGGGACAGTAATTTGAACTCATACTATCTGTTAAATCCCTGTAATTGGAATTCATCTAGTGTTTCTGCATCAGCTACTAGAAGGGTTTTGCTCAGCAGCTGAGAATTTATTTTTGGCAAAGCAGCCAGTGATTTTTGAGTGGCTGTGTCCCCTGCCTGCCTGAACATCAGGGAATGAGTTAACCATTACTTTAGTTGCAAATATCTGATAAGGTATTTTCTGTGACTCACAAGGGCTATGTATTGTGTTAAACAGTTGTTAGGTCTTTTTTGTAATACCTTTTCCAGTATGTATCCTTGTCAAACAAGGAAGTTTTGGACTGAAGCCACATCATACATTGCTTAATTCTATGACTCCTTAAAGGAGTACCAGTGATAATAACAATGCATCACCTTCATGCATTGAGGATAGTAGGGGAAGACATGTACAGTCCATATTCGCAGTTACTTTTTCGTTAGTGTGTTGGTTAATGTTTTTTAAAACACAAAGTCACAGATCTTTCATTTTATCTCTAGTGGCAAAGGTTGGCTGATGGTCACTTTAAGAAGCAGCTAAGCTAGCTTTTGGTATAATGCTTTCTGGAGATTCACTGAAGAGAATCACTGAGGGAATAGATAATGTGTGTTTGTGTGAAAGTATTTCTGTTGTAGAGTTTACTTATCAGAGAATATGTTGGCTGTGGTGGGAAGCATGCCTCTCAACTGGACAGATTTTTGCAGAATGTCCAGATTTTTGGCTCATATTTTTGGTATGTTCCTCATAAAATTTGTGGTTTTCTGGAAAATCGCTGGAATGATCTAAGGATTGAAGTCACTAAATAATGACATGCATTTGAGTTTCTGACTTCAAATCCTTCAGAAAATGTATGTTAAAACAAACCATGTTAGTCTAGCAACTTTCTACTTTTATATCAGCAATATTTAAAATATGTCCCTATTATTGGGCCTTTGCCCGCCCCATTTTGTTGAGCTTTGTCCAGATTACTTGCACTAAGAGGTTGAGAGGTATGTATATATATTTTATTCATTTGTTAACCAGGAGACCCACTAGACACAATCGTCTGGTTAACTGACTTAATAGTTTATTGACTGAACCAGAGAAGGGATCGGAATACTTAGACAAGAGAAAGCTTAAATTCCTCAGAATGATGCTCACCAGCTGATAGGAAGGATACGAGTTTGGTCAGGCAAAGAGGTAAGTTTGCTTCAAATCATTATGGCCACCCCATTAGCTCTTCTGTAAGTTTCATCTTTTTTTGAAGATGAGGTACTTTAATTGAGTTACTATCTCACTGACCATATGAAGTATAAGCCTAGTTTCAATGTTGGCCAGCATACTGGGGGTAAGTGTACATGTTGGCTCAGTCTTATTGTTGCACAGGCTACTATCATTGCATGCATAATTCTTAGTCAAGGGCTGTTATTCCACCTAGAGTAAGAGGGACTCCCTAGAGCTGTTTGCTGGTTAGTGGGAGACCGCCAGAGTTTGCATGCATATTACCATAGTGCTTTAAGAGAATAGAAAGCCATGATATTTCATTTTTGTCAGACAAGCATGAAAAAATATTTAAGATAGTTCATATATTCTTTCTTCACTTAATTGCAATATTGTCAATCTCACATTAGGTCAACTTACTTAATGTCGACCCAGCAATGTCGAAACACGAATGTCGATAAACAACATTCCTTGGAACATGCAATATTTTACAAAGTGTTTCTGCACCCACCACACCCCCTGCTTATTATATACACTAATGATCCTTGGGGAAGGGAAGTGTTGATCAAATGGTTCTACCACAGAAAGGTTGATCTTAGCCACAATCACCAAATGCAGTGGTAACCACATACATATGTAAATGTATATATGGGCTCCCTAGATTTTGTCAAACATCCATTTGGTCAACGAGTGCTAAGGATGGTGTATTATATCAAATGTAAAGATAGGCAAATGTTCAAAATGTTGAGGGAATGTTTTGTCAAGGAAAGGTGAGTGAGGTTGGAGGGGGTGAGAGTGTTTGTGGGTGTGTGTGAGAGTTAGGGGTAAGGTCAGGAATAGGCAATGTGTTTGTGTGAAAGTGTTTATATTTTAGGATTAGGATCAGGATTAGGTAAAGGGATAGATATAGTGTTGTTAGTGTGTATTTGTGCAGATCTCCCCTGACCACCTTAGTAATGGGGACTTACTATAATCCTAGCACTGTCCCTTCTCCCATCCCTAACTGTGCACCTTGCATTAATTAAAATGTTCTCATAATACTACCACTATTCAGACAAATTTGAGGCAAGCATTCGGGGGGGGGGGGGTTACTGTGAAGCTCGAGAGAGGACTTTTCCTTTCTCGATCTTTTGTACCTTTGATATTTAGGACATTCAGTGTTCTGTGTGTCTGAACTTCTTAATGCCAATTTTTAAATTTGACATTAAGAACATACGACCATATAGAGGACAATCATACGTGTGTGTGTGTGTGTGTGTGTGTGTATGTGTGTGTGTGCACGCACGCACATGTGCAAGTGTGGCTTACCTACAGATTTTTGCTGTACTGGTGGCTGAGCGGCTTAAGTGAGAGAATTTAATGTTGAGATGAGGTTCACCACAATGTATTGTATTGTGCGAGCTACTGGTGTGTTTTTCTTGAGGGTTTTCATGTTTTCTTCATTGCAGTTTGACAGTGGAGTTGGTATATATAATTTGAGGGGGTGTTAAAGGCTTGTCCACCTGCAAAAAAGAAAAAAATTGACTCACCGTTGTTGATATTTAATTTCTGAGAAAGAGTGAGTCAAAAATAAATGATCACTGACAGCTCATAGATAAACGTGTGCGCCTGTGTGAAGGTCATAAACCTTTTTTGATTGTGGGCAAAAATGTAATCTGACAGTTTTGTGAATAAAGTATCTTTAGTGAATGTGTTAATGTAAATAAGTTCCCCTCCTAAGGTTAGGGTAACGTTTAAAAAGGAAAGGATGTGTATACAGTCTAACTAGAAAACATTTGTAAGCATATAGGGATAATGGAGCTGGGATAGCTTGAATTACATTGCAGTAGTAGAATGGAGTGGCTTTAGTGGTGATTGTGATTTGTAGTACTGAGTGTAATAGGCAGGGGTGATGGCACACTGGCCTAGTTAGTTTTAGAGACTAGAGATGTAGGGTAAAATTTATACCTAATGATATGGTTTGCTGTGATTAACTACAGGGAGGGATGTCATGAGCCATTGGTCAAAGCAAGATAAATCTGTTGCCAGAAGCTATTACTTGCATCTGGTTACTCTTTTGTTGAAGTATGTCTCCAGTTTGCAGAATGATTGTGTTCAAGCTGATACTTTAAATGCAGAGTATGTACTCTTTATGGAGCCATTGTTTAGTCTAAATAAATATATAATTACAGTTTAACTCAAGGGTATTATTATCTTGAGATTAGCACAGATGAAAGACTGTCCCTGGGATTCACTAACACCTACACTAAATGTACACTGTTCTGAGTAAACAGACAACATGGGTATAACTCACACCTTCTTTCTCCTAATTTTAGTTTTCTTACTGATTTTCTTGCAGCTTTAAATACTGAGGGGGATTCATAAAGGTTACCACAAAGTATAGACCACATGTACACTTAGTATGATCTTTTTGAGTGGCTAGAAAGCACAAAAATATGGTAGGGATGTTCTTGAATACAGATCGTGTACACTTAGCGTAGGTGTTATTGAATCTGGCCTACTGTATATATATTTGTTCACAGAAGGTGTGTAGTGAGGAGAATTTATAAAACATGCTCCCAAGTGCATTCCACAGGTATGATGTATGACCAGCAAGAGCTGAAGGAGATGAGGCATGCGTCTCTTAGGAAATGAGGTCTCAGTCATTCTCCCTACCAAAGACAGTGTGTGGTGCTGTGTCTGTACTGTGGGTGTTAGGGTTGTAATAGAGTGGATTTAGTTCTAAGACATAAAGTTTTAAGGTAGTGTGTTGTTGATATGTATAAAGAAATGATACAATAGAAAAATTAACCCCTTAGTCATAAGGTATATTTGCCGCAGTTCTGTATTAAAACTGACTTTTTCTGTTATGGTCTAATTGTCTTGTGCACAAACATTGAGTTGGAGGGTGAGGTAATGATGGGCTTGTGTAGTGTTAATCTGTTGTTGGGAAGTTGGGTTTGTACCACGTGTGAAAAAGCTGAGGTGGCATCGAGGAACTGAAAACCAAAATACACCTGGGGGAGGGTATGTTACAAAGGAAAGGCTTTGGTGAGTCCAGAAGGACTTGTAAAAAGAAAAGTGCTGGATATAGTCTCTGATGTCTGCATTGTTGACATCACAGTTAGGATGCAGTGTGGTTAATTACAGTGAGTAATTCTGTAATAAAAAGCGGAAAGTGCAATTTTGAATATTAATGCCATTTTGGTACAAGGTATGAACAGTGTGCCTTAAAAGTTATTGTGAAAGTACCATGAAAATAGCAGCAATTTAACTACATACATATTTTAATCTGAAGTTAATTCATACATCTGTCAGAATGAATCAGAGTATGCCTAACTTTTCTATTCCCACACTTTGAAACCTAACTTGATAATAATTCTGATTATTAATGTATTACAAGTACTGAAAATACATAATTAGCAAAACTAATAGCAGTAGATTACCTTAAAGAGTGTCTTACTGTGGGTGGTAACTAATTCTCGTGTTTTAGGAGTAGCTGTTAAGGGATTATTAAACAGTTTAGTGCTTTAATTATGACCAGCAATGAACTGATTCCAGCAGCAGAGATTTGTGTTATTTTTCTGTCAGAGAGACCTGCCCTCGGACTATACCACTCACACCTGTCCCGGGAATTCTAACAGTGCCAGCAACTGCTCTGAACTACAACACTTAACACAAGTTTGTTTTTTGTTTTTTGTTTTTTGAAAATGCTGCTTAGCACCATTATAACCTCTTTACCTTATCTATGATACTTTGCAAAAATAAATTTCCCTCATTTAACCTTGCAAATTATGTCTGACTAGTATTTCAGAGTAACAGATAAGCTATTTGGGCTGCATCACACATGTATATGAAAATGGATCTTGCTTTGAAAGTTGCAAGTCTGAAAAGGCAGGAAAACATTAAAATAGAAAATTTTGTAAGAAGAAATTGGAGGTTAAGATGTTTGACTTTTTTTAATGTAGTTTAGTCAGTGCATTTTAAAAACTGCATTGGTGAGAGAGGAATATTGGCAACTAGTGGTGTTAAGAATTATGTAATGATTAGTACGTAGAAATTTAGATTTATAAAGTATATCAAGATGCAAAAAAAAAAAATTATCAATATCTGTTCTGACAGGGAACATTAAAAATGTATGCATATTAATTAGAATGGTAGTCTTCATTTTAATGAATGTGTATTTTATGTGTTATTGTCTGTTTTAAATTAATCTTAGTTATGTCAATGTATGTGAAAGTATGTTCTGTGAGGGAGGCTGAAGAAAGCTGGATGCATATCTTGCAATGATCTCTTCTTCCTGCATATCTCCTGTCAAGGTTGTCTACATACTACATAAGTCAAAAACTTTTGGATTAACGAATAACATAAGATGGGAATTGAAACTATCATGGGTGTAAGAAGACATCAGTGTGAAACCACAGTATCATGTTGGGAAAAGTCACAAGAGAAAAATCATATTTTATATTTCAGCCAAGGATATTGATGCACTAAATTTTCTTATAATAGCTATCACCCTAGTATTTCCTTTTACTGAACTGAAAGTCTTACTGAGTTAGATTCTAAAAGAATGAGTGAATTAGACTCCAACAGAGTGAACTGCACAGTACAAAGCACATATTTGTTTTCTCTCAGCTGCCTGCTGACCATCAGTCTTTGCTGTGGGTTGGTCCTCCTTCAGCCTGTGGGTGAGAACTAATTGCATAAGCTGGCAGGCGCATAGTCACTGGAGGTCACATGAGTGGCTCTAACCCCAACCCTGGTGGCTAATTTGGGCATCTGCATCACAACTACAGTGGAGTACCCTCTATGGTGTGTGTTTGCTTCCACACACACACACACACACACACACACACACACACACACACACACACACACACACACACACACACACATCACTTGTCTTCCACACACATACGCCCATCACTGGCTTGGAATTGTCAAACCCATGTTTCCTTGTTCTGTGCCTGTTGTAAATCTGCAAGCTGGCAGAATCATGACACTCCCCACAGAATGGACAATCTGAAGTAAACTGCACAATCCCACCAATCCTGTCTGGCTGTTCCAGTGCCCGAGCCCCTAATCAAGTCTCTGGTTGTCTGGATCACAGTCAGGTCTTTATCCCTCTATGTTCTAGATGTACATTACACACGCTGTACATCTGTTCCAACAGAGAAATTGTAAAAATAATAACCAGTCTGACTATGAGGAGGCATATTTTGCATACTGATGCCCACCTGGCATTTATTTCAGGGGTTTGTCAATGACTTCCCTACATAATTTTCATGACAGAACTGAAAGAGTCAAGTGGGATAAGATGATTCTTCCAATAGAACAGAGCAGATTGGGATTACCCGATTTGAAGAAGCATTTCAGAGCTGCACAGTTAAGGCACCTGCACATAGCACAAGCAGAAAACTGTAATTCAAAGTAGAAAGGGATGATGTTGAAACAGAGGGGAAGCTGAAGAAACAAGGAGAGACTGAGATTTTGGATGTAGGCCTTTAAGGAGAATAACAATAATAACACAGAATATTATATCCATAAAGTAGCAGAAAGTGTTCTAAGAACTAAGCCAACATGGGAATGGAGAAAGGAGATACTGCTGATAGGGATGATTGCAGTTAGGGGTACAGACGATAGCAAGAGGGGCTGGAATTTATTGGAGAAAACTGGCAGAGGAACCAAGGTATTGGGAGCAAATAACAAGAGAGGGAAAGCTAACAGAATGGGAAGATGCCAAGAATTTATTTGGACTGCATGTTAGAGATTGCCTTCCCTGTCAAGGATTGATATCAGAGTACAGGCAAAGAGAAAGAAATAGGGGGTCCTAAATGAAAGACCAGCACTGGTAGAGTTTTTAGTAGAATCTAGAAGCTACCGTTAAAAAAAAGAATAATTAGTAGAGCATATAAAATATTGCATGATAACTATAAGACTCAATCAGAGGAGGTTAGAAAGGATTGGGAAGAGAGACTGGATAAGCAATTTACAAAGAAACAATGGGAGGATATGTGTATGTCTCCCAAATATGCAACAAAATCTAGAAGATTTAGGATTTTTGCTTGGAAATGTTTACATAGATATTTTTATACCCCACGTAGACTCTAGAGAATTTTTCCTCAGCTAGACAGCAAATGCTGGAGGTGTGATGGGGAAGAAAGAGGTAATTGGAAACATATTTTCTGGGAGTGCAGTGAGTTGGTGGACTTCAAGGATTCCTTGTGGAATGCACTGTCGGAGATGCTTGGTAGATAGATTGGTGTGACGAGGGAGATTATTCTTCTCAGCTATGATGCAGAATTGAAATTGGCTAGACATGGTAAAGCCTTGCTGTCTCTAATTATGGTAGCTGCCAAAAAAAGCAATTACTAGACAATGGAAATCAAAATTTAAACCAACTATATTACTGAATATAGTAACAGAGGTAAAACAACTGGAATTGAGATCTTTAAAAAAGGTAGTAGCAAACTACATAGGAAAAATGAGAATAAGGGCAGGAAACAGCAGGACTTAAAGTTTGGAGGAGAAAGATTGGGTAGTGATGTATAATGGTTGTAAAAGGGACTGTGTTACTGTGTTTCTGTGGTGTTGTTTGTTGGTGGTTTTTCAGTTATTATTCAAGTGAGGTCTTATGGAAAGTATAAGTGATGGTTATGACGTGCAATAATATTGAAGATGGTATGGTAGTGGTGTGGTTTATCTGTTTATGTGGGGCAAAGCCCATCATGAAAAAAAAAACAAGGGTAAATCATAAAAACAATAAATAACAAACCGATTATTCGGTTATAACTATATATCTAATAACATTAAAAAAAAAAAAAACTTTTCTTATATAAAATCTGTTGTATAATAGATTAGATTACTTCTTTTCTGCCTGTTGGTATGGTATACTTCTTTTTTTTTTGACTGCTCATACATATGGGACTTGCGTTCCAACGCATACCCAGTACATTAATGCATTGAAACGGAAGCAACAGAGAAAAGCAAGTCTCCATTGCTCTGTTTTCTCTCTCTCTTTTATTTTAATTGTTAAAAAAAAGGTTTTGGGGCACTTTATACCAATGGAAAAAAGTCCAGGCGACCAAACCTTTTTCCGTTGGTATATTGTGGGATTTACAATGGGCACGCTGGTTGGGCTGGGCCAATCAGCGTGCACGTTTTCGAATATTTATAAGGAGTCATTGTATAAATAGAAATATATGTAAAGCAAAGTTAAATAAAAAATTACATAAGAGTAAATATGCAGAAATGCTTAGCAACACTGGAACTTTATTTTGTGGCATCCTCCCTTTATTTACTTACTTAATTTATTTTTTGTAGATGTTTTGACATGGTTAGAACTCTTTTAATTTTTCTGTCAAGATATCTATGTATCTTCTTTCTGTTGTAGGTCCATTTCATTTGTTTAAAGTGCTGACTTGTTCAGATTGCTGCTCACAATGCTTGGTTCTGTAGTTTGTTTCCAAGGTGAAATGATTTCTGAGTTAAATGTATACTTCCTGCACGCATCCATGTGTGTTTTCACTTGACTGGTGGTTGGGGGATCCTTTGGTTTCCTCATGTATTCCAATGGCATTGTGATAGGTGACATAACAGTCCTCCAAGTTAGTCATAGGTGGATGTGTGTGTGTGTGTGTGTGTGTGTGTGTGTGTGTGTGTGTGTGTGTGTGTGTGTGTGTGTGTGTGTGTGTGTGTGTGTTCATGCGCCTGTGTTTGTGACTGTGCATATGTTTGTATGTTGTGCTTCTGGATATGTGTGCATTCTGCAATGAAGCCATGTCTTATCCAGGGTTGATAATTAAGAATGAGTGAATGAATAAATGAATGAATGATTGGTTTAAAGCACTGCTGAACTCTATAAAAAGTAAGGTATTTAATGAAAATGATTACAACTAGTTGCACCTGTTCACACTTAGATTTTAAGATTTGCTGAGTGCTGTAAATGTGCTTTGCTTGTTTATTTTTACTTTCTTTTTTATTTATTGCTTTAGTAAAAGTACAGAAAGCACTATAACCTTTTGCTACAGAATGATACTAGAGTAATAATTGTCATTGAGTTGCCTTTTTAATATACTGCTTGAAGCTGGTTGTCCTGGTATGGCATTAATTTAATTGTTATAGTCTTTATGAGAAAACTGCGGTGGTGGTGCTGCGGTAGCGTTGTCGCCTCACAGTAAGATGCTGTCCGGTTCGATTCTCAGCTAGAGCGTCTTCTGCGTGGAGACATGCGTGAATGGGTGTACCTTCATTGAAGGTTGTGCATCAGGGCTGGTAACTCGGCACGTAAAAATCAACTACTAATCATTAGTGGACCGGAGTTCCGCTGTGGCGACCCCTAACCGGGAAAAGCCGAAAGACACAACAACATAGTCTTTATGAGAAAGTTGCATAGTATTTTGACTGTGAGACCTGTGCATTGTTTCATTTTAGGAAGAAATGCCCTCATGTAGATTGAGGACCATGGGAAATCATTCTGACAGAAAGTTTAACACCTGGCCCTTCTGTGATCTCAGGTTAATCATGTATCCTGCTGTTATTCCTTCTGGTTCTTTTCTGAAGATGATCCATATGTTACCTCAGATAATATAACCACTTTAAAAGAAACTCACACTGTCTGGTGAAATTGGCTGTCTCCTTGTCCTGTTCCATAATTCCGACAATTAAAACTGCTGAATTGCAAAGTAAAAGTAGTGTATTTAATGTGACTTTTGATGTATTAATGAGTGAAGCTGTTGTTATGATGGGAGTAGAGGGGTTTGCAGCTGAATTTGTGTGTTTTGAAGCGGAAGTGAATTATTAGTTGGAGCAGGGTGGCACTGCTGTTTTTTGAGCAATGAGTAGATATTCCAAAAAAATTACTACAGTTAATAGGCCGGAGATAACTTGTAAGGGATATGAAAAGAACTGTGGAATTTGAGTGGATGGTTTGCAGCTTGCTTGAAACATACAGATCTGGTTGCATGATCAGAAAGTAGCAGTGAGACCCATTGAATGCCAAATATCAGAGATCTGAGACAAGGTGAGAGAGACAGTAAAACAAACTGAGCATGTAGCCTGATATCTTGTTGTAAAGGAGGATAAGGCACGGAGGTGAAATCTGAAATTGTGTAGAATTCTGGAATTTTTGGAAGGTAAAAAGTGGACCGAATTGGTGGGCTGTCTGAAAATCAAGATGGAGGAATAGATGGGCTTTTCAAAAGATTTGTTGGGTATTGTACTGGTGAATCATTTAATGACAGAATCTAAATATAGGAAACCTAGGCCAGTAATGATAGAGTTTCTAACATGTTAAGAAGAGGAGTATACACTTTGGCAGTTGTGACAAGGTGGTAAAAGATTATTTGTGGCTGTGTGACCTGTGTTGAGCATGATTATAAAGAGATGACACCAGCTCATTGCTTGTGCTTTGCAGAAGCTGTAAAGAGATATAACAGAAGAAATTTAAAAGTATATATTTTTCACTGACTGCTACCTTGAAGATGGTTTGAACTGGGAGATTCTGATTTTCGAAGATCTGGATTAAATGATTGAAAAAATGAAGGAATTGTCATTGATATTACTGTAGTTACAAGCTGAGTGGTAGGAGACAGGGACTGTGAGATGGAAGGAAACTGACACTGTTGGGGAATGAGAAGATGAATGAGAACAGAACGTAGATGCATGATTATTTGTGAAATTCCTGGAACAAGATAACCTGAAAGACATGCCTGCTCAACTTTAACTGCATGGTCAGTATAATAAGAATATATTCAAGAAAATGTTTTAAGTTTTCTAGGATTCTTATCTAATGTACTATTAGCAAAGAGCAAATGTTGGCCTAGGCATCTGGTAAGTGATTTTTTTCATACTTTATAGTTAGAAGCAGAACTAAAATATATGAGGGTTAGTGATGAATTATGTGGCCAAATAAGGATGGGTTATGATAATATCAAGCTAGAATTTCATGTCATTATGTTAATTGTATTAGGATAAGATCACTAATAATATTGTGGGCAAGCGCTCATATTACTTTGGTTTTAAGATGATATGGAGACTATTCCAATGTCATAA
The DNA here is from genome assembly GCF_019279795.1 of Protopterus annectens. Lineage (NCBI taxonomy): Eukaryota > Metazoa > Chordata > Ceratodontiformes > Protopteridae > Protopterus > Protopterus annectens. The sequence continues at coordinate 1,120,307,246 of NC_056746.1, forward strand.
TTTGATGAAGTAATGTTAGAATAAAGTCTGAAATGGAATAATGTGAAGTAGTGACCGCATGACTGAGCTGATCCTCAGAATGAGACAATTGTACAGTCCTCAGGTTTCAAATGTAAAACGTTTGTATTTTCATTTTCTCTGTTTCTTATAAGTTAACAGTGCTTGCATCTGTCATTTGAGGATGATTTTTCATAGAATTCATAGGATTCATAGGACTTCAAGGCAATTTAATCGTGTGACTCTCAATGCCTACCGTTAGACTGTATCCACTTTGTCATGGAAGGCTGACCAGTTAATCTTGTGTTAATTTGAGGGTATTCATCCAGTTATTCAGTTTCTGTATGATGACTATCGAGCCACCACCACTGCCCATTTGTTCCTTATCACCAGGATGAGAACAGTCCATGGCAAGTCCATCAACAGGCAGCCATGAGGGGTATTTCTACTTTTGGACCTAACTCTGCCTCTGTTAGCTGAGCTGGGCACCCATGTCATTGCAAAGACATCCTGCTCTCTCTTTCTAACATGTGATGTGCTGTCTCTTGCACAAGCACGTGCTCACTCCTCCACAAGGACGTGATCACTCCTCCACAAGGACGTGTTCACTCCTCCACAAGGACATTCTCTCTCCTCCACAAGGACGTGCTCACTCCTCCAGAAGCATATGCTCACTCCTTCACAAGCACGTGCTCACTCTTGCACAAATCCTATGAGTGCTACTGTCACTGACCTAGTTAATCTAGCACTTTGTCTGCAGTGATACCATTTCATGTGATGATGTCACAGGATTTCACCCCACAGGTGCCAGTCAAATAATTTCTTATTATTTACTTATCAGATGCTTGGGGAACAAATTTTATTCTGGCAAGATATAGCTGCAGATTCTGGGACACTTATAGACCATGCACATTTTCCAGAGAAGTGTTTGCTAAGAACTATAAAAACCTTCAGCCTCGATTTTCTTTTTTAAACTAGAACAATTCGAATAAACTCAAAGGTTGTCACGCTGTTTCTTCAATAGTAATGTTGATCTTTTGATTGGAATATTTTATACAGGAAATGTGGGACAGCACAACTGCAACACTGGGTGAACTTTGCTTCATAAGAAATTGTTTTTTGTTTTAGTAGATGCACCCCTTATAACAAGGCTTTACTTTCATTTTCAAACCCCGTACTCTTAATTTTTATTGGGTGTTGCTTGTGTATATACTGTACATAGGTCTTTGCACACAGAGGCTTTTTCTGAGCTTACTGCTTTAGTATAAGATTGAATGTACTTGTCTTATTATATAGTTCTGTGTATGTATGTTAATGTGTAATGTGTATGTCCATTGGTATGATCCCTGTAAGTGCTATATATTAAGGTACTGTGTTTGTGAGTGTAAGAGTGTGGTGTGTGTGTGTGTGTGTGTGTGTGTGTGTGTGTGTGTGTGTGTGTGTGTGTGTGGGCGCATATCTATGTAGTATATCAGACCACTGCGTGTGACCAGCAGTAACAGATGAGAACTATCCATTGCTGTTAACTATATTGGTCCCCTGTTTAAGCCTTCTGTTAATGTGCATTGCCTTTGAATTATGTACTGCTCTGAAACAAGAACAGTAATTTTAAAATAAAATTGTTAGGTAATGTACAATAATAAACAGAATATAAGTCGTATTACAAAGTTTTTGTTCATGCCGATGCCTTTGCAAAAAATGTCATTGTATCATTTTTGCCGATGAGCATGCTGACTTACATAAGTATATTGTAACTTGTCATTATTTTTATTTTACTTTAAAATCTTATATCAATTATTATAAGTTCCATACGTTTGCAGTGCATGCCTTGAGCTGAATGTCCGCCAGCTCTTGCCAAGTAATAATTACTAAAGTCCTTTGTTTTTTCTCCCCAAGATTAATGGATTACCACACTCATCAGGTTATTATTATTATTTTTTTAATAAAAAGTACAAAAATAATTAAAAAGGCATTTCATGACTAAAAGGTAACTGTATCTCACTAATAAAATATTTTTGCTTGCTGATTCATTTTAGTTGATAATTTTCATAGTGGAATACTAGAAATAACTTATCATACAACTGTATTTAATGCTGATGTCTGCCATAAGCCCTGCGTAGCTAATCACAATCACTTTGGCAATTTAGATCAGATTGCCACTCGATGTCTTATTATTTATTTATTTATTTATTTCCAGTTTGATTACCGGGGAAGTCCACTCCACTGAGACCCATTTTCAGTGGAGGCCCGGGGAGAAAAGCTCCAGATGTACAAATATAAAATACAGAAATATAAAATATGAATGATACATTGAGGTAATCAGTTTGTACAATAGAAACATTCATTATTGCAACAAAGTCAAATACTACTTCACTAAGGTTATTCTAAAAGGTTATACAATCATAAGCTGTTCTTATGGGGTAATTTAAGACAAAGCATTATTTGAGCACATGAGCACATTATTTGAGCACATAAGTCTTACCCAACACATTTTATAAAACGAAAATCTGTAAATGTTTACTTCAAAAATAAGCAACTCCAGTCTATAATTTACTGCACAGGTCTGAAAATGTCTGAAACAAAACACTGAAAACTATGTTAAGTTAAAAAACAAACAGAATAAGTAATACAGATGAAGGAAAATAGTCGGCTCAATGATAGAATTCCAAAGCTGGTTTAATTGACTATTAAACCAGCTTTTGAATTTTATCATTGAGCCGACTATTTTATCATTGAGCCGACTATTTTCCTTCATCTGTGGTACTTATTTTGTTTGGTTTTGGAGTCGGTGTTTAAGTACCTGTTCCCGGGTTATTTTTTGTTTATGTTAAGTTAAAAATACAACAAAAAATGTCTTACAGCCTATGTAACAAGAAGGTGTATATCACAACTGCACTGGACAACATATACAGTATAAAAGCTAAGCCCTTAGGTATAACGTAAAATGTAAAACAAATATGTTTTCAGCAGATTCACGTTCATGTCAGTACACTGAGGCAAGAAAACACAGCACCCAGAAGTAGTGAAAACAGCAACACCAGTGTTACACCAACATCATTGCTTATGAAATGCTTTATGTACTTTTACTAAGTGGGTATGAAAACTGGCCCCAGAGACTCTTTTCAGACATGACCCAGGCACAAGGGACATATAATACAAATTTGTATGAAGTAGACTATAAAAAGGAATACAATCCTACAATTGTTATAGACTGAATAAGTCATGGCCAGTTAGCAGAACATAGCAAAAGTTGTACAATGTAATTGTAAAATGCACCATATCAATCAATTGTGTCAACCATCTAGAACATCCCTTACCCTCAACTTTTACCATCCCACGTAAACATACATTATCTACTCCCCCTACTACATCCATAAACTATCTCAGTGCCATCTACAAAACCTCATATCTCCAATCTAAATATCACCGTCTCTCTCACACTAAATACTTTATTCATAACCATAAAAAACATATTTACTACTGCAAACCCCCTCAATTTTATAACCTTATATTAATTTGCTCATTGATAGATGGAGACATACACCCCAACCCCGGCCCTGTCCCATCCTCACTACCAACTAACTCACAACCAGTTAATACAAAGCCAACAGTATCAACTAAACCCCCAAAATCACTCTCTATTGCCCATCTAAACATACGTAGCATTTGTAATAAAGTTCCACTAATCCATGCTCTTCTAGATGTCCAACAGTTTGACATTCTCTGTCTAACTGAAACATGGCTCAAACCTTCAATAAAAGATAATGAAATAGTCCCCCCTGGCTACAATATCCTCAGACAAGACCGCTTAAACAAAAAAGGTGGCGGCGTAGCTATATTTTATAAACCCGGATTGCAAATAAGTAAAACAAATCATACCCTCCCAACTGACACTAATGTTGAAATTATTATTTCAAAACTTCAACTTAACCCTCACAAAACTATTAATATTATCTGTACCTATATTCCCCCTGGCAAAAATCTTACCATATTAGAAGACCTACTAAACTGGCTTTCACTTAACCTCCTACAGGAAACTATACTCCTAGGAGACTTTAATATTGACTGGAACTTATGTAATCATGCTAATCCATCTAACCTTATTAACCTCCATGGCTTCACACAAAACATAACCTCCCCAACAAGAACAAACAAATGTAATAATAAAGAAACCATACTTGACTGGATCTTAACGAATAGTCCCCAGGAAAAATATACAACAGGAACCCTCCCAGATGACCTCAGCGATCACTCCCTAACCTATATTATCAGGCATAAAACTAGTTTTTCTATCCCGACCCAAGTTCGATTCTCCCGTAGTAAAAAACATTTTGACCCCAATCTGTTTCAGAATGAACTTATGCAAGTTAACTGGTCACCTCTTAAAGCTCTCCCTATAGATGATGCTGTTAACCATTTCAATAATACTTTTCTCAACATCCTTGAACACCATGCCCCCTTGCGTTCAATACGAATGAAAGCTAAGACAGCCAAATGGCTCTCAAACACAACCAGACAACTAATACTTTATAGAAATAAAGCCTGGACTAAATGGCGAACCACTAAAAACATAACTGATCATCTCACTTTTAAACAAAAAAGAAATATGACAAAACAAGCCATCCTAAAAGATAAAAGAAACTTCTATACTCAACTACAACAATCTTCCCTTCACCAACCACATAAATTTTGGACCACTATTAACACACTGCTATCCCCTGCCAAAGCTGTCACACCTAATCCACTAGGCTCTAACCCTGACTCTCCTTTACAAACAGCTAATGCCTTTAATACCTTCTTTACTTCAGCTATACTAAAACTAGCTAACCAACAAAACCCTGATACCTCCAAAATATTAACCCCTAGCTCCACCCCCCCATTTCATCTTAAACCTATACCCACCTCCTATATATTGTCCTTACTTCAAAAACTTAAACCAACAACCCCTCAGCTGACAAACTACCAGCAGAATACCTCCAGCTAAGTGCAAAAGCAATAGCCTACCCCATCTCTGTATTGATTAATAGGACCTTAAAGGAAAGTACTATCCCCTCAGTATGGAAAATCTCATATATTATCCCCCTTTTCAAAGGAGGTGACTCTACGGAGTATTCTAACTTCCGCCCCATAGCTTTACTATCCCCTCTTGCAAAAATAATGGAGAAATGCATCCACAAACAGTTACTTAACCACCTACTAAACTTCAATCTCCTAGCTAACTGCCAACATGGCTTTCGACCATGCCACAGTACTACCACAGCCTTACTATCCTTCATAGACTCTATAAACAAAAATCACAACAATAATACTCCCTCTTCAGCATTCTTTGTTGACCTGTCAAAAGCCTTTGACATGGTTAATCACCAACTCCTCTTACATCGTTTAAAATCCCTCTCTCTGGACAATCTTGCATTAAGCTGGTTCACATCCTATCTCGAAAATCGCAAACAGGCAGTTCTCTGGGACAACCATCTCTCTGATCTTCTCCCCACCTCTATAGGAGTCCCTCAGGGCTCCATCTTAGGTCCTCTTCTGTTTTCCATTTTTATAAATGACCTTCATCTATCCACACCCCTATCTACCTGTATTCAATATGCAGATGACACTACCATCATTTGCTCTGCCTCAACTCAGACTGAACTTCACTCCCTCACACAAAAAACCTTCACCACCATAGAGCAATGGTTCGCTAATCATTGTCTCCTCCTCAACCCCAAGAAAACCAAACTTCTCATCTTTCCACCCACACACCTGTCTCCCTCAATGGATTTCACACTCACATCCAATAATGGCACACTCATCACTCCAGACCAAACAACCAAACTCTTGGGTATTACTATTGACAACCAACTAAAATTTGACTTTCATATTAACTCAACAATAAAAACAACTAACAGAAAACTAGGTTCTCTCTACAGAATCAAATCTTGCTTAGCTCCTGAAGCCAGATCTAATATAGCCAGAACCCACTTAATCTCTACCCTATTATATGCTTCCCCCATATACACTAATCTTTCTAAGTTTAATCTCAATAAACTAGCCACATCATACAACAACATTGCCAGATTTGCTACAGCCTCTCCATATAGGACTCACCATTGCTTGAATCTCACAAAACTAGGTTGGCTGGAACTACCCCACCTAATACAATACTATCAACTTACAATTGCCCACAAAGCCCTTCATCACCTAGAGAACACACCAATCCTCTCCACCCTTATAAAACCCTATACCAATTTGAAGAACCTTCGCTCCTCTAACAAAATACTGATTCAAACTTCTCTATCAAATAACATAGCAGGTGACTCCACATTTTCCAACTCAGTTGGCAAAATTTGGAATCAACTACCACCAGACCTCACATCCCTGACCTCAATTCCACTATTTAAAAACAAACTCAAAATCTTCCTAACCAACCACTGGCTATGCTCTTGCTATAACCCTGGCTAACTTCTTTCTTTTTTCCCTCCTTCCTTTCTTCTGACCTCCCTCTCCTTCTCCTCCTAACTCTAGTATACCACACCTTCCACTTCTTAATTATTCCTATCTCTCTCTCTATTAAAACACATAAATCTAATTTTGCTTCTCACGTATAATGTAGTAATACTGTAACTAAGTAAAATATCTAATCTTATTCACCTGCTAAGTCTCATATTGTACTCTTGTGTCTATACATTCTGGAAGAAATTTAAAGCAAATGTTTTCTTTTTATGACATAATTCTGTATATTTTTTAACTTGTTAAGTAGTAGTTAGCGGAGCTTTTCTCCTCGGGCCTCCACTGAAAATGGACATGTATCCAGTTGGACTAGCCCGGTTAACAAATGTAAAATAAAATAAATAAATAAATAAATCTACACAGATAAGGATCTCAGTCCACTTGCATCTGGATTCACTCATAAGATGATTTCTGAATGCTTTGTTAAGGACATTTATGGTAGATATTGCCTTTATTTCAGCAGGTAGGGTGTTCTGTGAGGCAGGACCTACTATTTTATTTTTATGTTTATTTTAGTTTACAGTTTTTTACCATCCTAGTCGTACAAATGTTTTTCTGCTGTTAATCTTATGAAGGGTGGTGGAACAAGTATAATATAATTATTCTTACTGCTTCTTTTTGATTTAGTTTGTTGTCTGATTTGAAATTCGTTCTTGGTGGAGGGCAGTAGCAAAGTTTTAGGATTTTCAAGAGGAAGCAGTTTAACATATAAGAAGCTCTGTCAGTAACTGGTTATCAGTGGAAATCTTTATTGAGGTTCCAATGATGTGAGTGAGGATTTGCCAGGATTACAAATCTAAAAACTTTTGTTTTTTGTAATCTGAATCCTGTGGACAGAAGTGTAGCTAGCTCAACCAGTACACCCTGTGCCGAACCCCTCAACTCTTCAAGTGAATGAATAGCAAAAAAAAAAGACTTCTGTAAAAATGTAAACAGTACCCAATCCGCATCCCCCCCTCCCAGCTCTTCAAGTACAGAGCAAAAAACGTCCACGCCTTCTACTGGCACACCAATGAGATGGCCAGATACATGACACCCCCTCTTGCCCAGCCAATCAAGCCTCATTTCTGCACCCTGCCCCAACCCCCTTCCTCTCATTTTAGTTTAAAAAAATTTTTTTTCTTAATTGCAGCAAGCAGTTGCTACAGTTTATATCATGGGCAGAGTGCTATAACAGTTAGGTTTTAGTTAAAAAGGAATTATTTTTATTACTTTTAAACTTGCTACAGTTTAGTCCACACACATAGCAGAGTTAGTCCTAGGTATTTGCATTTATATACATTGGAGTCTTTTGAATGGAAATGGTATAGATCTTTTCAACCAAAAAAATTCTGAATTCTAATACAAGGAATATGGGAAATCAAGAAATAGTGAGAAATGGTACAGGGCAGAACTACAGTCAGCTTGAGCATTTGAACAATTACAAAAAACAATAACACAGATGATAGAGTGAACAACAAATCTTCCCCTGCATATTTACTAAGTCCTCCCTCCCATTTTTGAAAGCTTCATGTCGTAGCCCTAAGTCCCTTTCTCTCTCTGTCTCTCTCTGTCTCTTTGTCTGTCTCTCTCTCTCTCTCTCTAGAGCCTATCTCTACTGTGATAACTTAAAACTCTCCACTGCCCACACTGGCTTCTCTTTTGTTTGTGTAGCAAAGTCCTATCACACTAGTGGAAAACTGCCTAACTATTAAGAAATTTGAGTTTTAATATTTGGCTTTGGAACTCAGTGTCTGCTGTATCTGAACGATACATTTCATTTTCTTTCAATTTTTTATTAGGCCATGAACTATGATGTTTTAAGTTTTAAGGCTGACACACACACACACACACACACACACACACACACACACACACACACACACACACACACACACACACACACACACACTGTGCCTGTCTGTTATCATTGTAATAGGCCTGAACATCTAAGGTGTATAGCTGCAATTTTTCCTTACAATGAGATTTTTTTAAACTGTCTCTTATGGCCAATGCAAATAAAATGATGCATATTCTCTTTTCTATAGGCACAAGGTAGATAGTAAAACACTGCACCTAAAATCATTAACTTAGTAACTCCTATGAAGGGCTCTGTTAGGTGAAAACTGAAGTAGCTGTATTGTAAAACCTCTAATTGTCCACTAAAAGGTATAACATCTCCTCTTTGATCCAGTTTTTTCTGTCCACTGACTAGTAAAGCATTTCATCTTTTCTGTTTTCAAGCATTTCCATATCATTCAAGAGAGGTTTACATAAGTGGATGACCCCAACCAATCTTACTAGCTGGCAACACTTTCATACTTCCTCCTCCCAGGGACTACACACACAGTAAATACTTCATCCCAGTAATGTGCAGGGCACTCTGGGGGCCTTGTGGCACAAGGACGTTGGTGCAGACTAGAGCTAAAACTTCATATTAGCATTCTAGATGGATGAGCAGTGTACCTTTCAGACCATAATGCCATATAGTCAGACAGTGTAGTAGAATGGTACATCAGAGAATAGGGACACTCAGTCCTAATCCCCAATAAGCCTTGAGACCCTTGAAAGTAGGTCTTAAAGATCGCAGTATCAATGGCTGTTTTTCAGTGATTCACATTGCAGTGGCAGACAGAATGAGCAGATGAATCATGAGGCCTGTTGAGTGGTCCCTAACTCCTTCACAGGCTAAAAGTTTCCACTGGAAGTGGAGTTACCCTATCTGCATTCTTTTTAACTCTATTAAAATCTACAAATTTTAGAGGTATTTCTCCTTGGTTCCTGCACAATTTGGAAAGAGCAAGGAAATATTGATGAACACCATGTTTCCTTCTGTGCTTTTCCTCCTCATCCAGAAATAACAATGTTGTTTTGCAAAGCTGTCCTAAAGCAGTTCTGACAGAGCTGTCCCTACATTGATTGTCTTGTTCCTCTTTGGGTGACATTTGTGCAGCTGCTATACGCTTACCCTTGAACATCTTTGCAAAACATTATAACTTGGACATGATCTCTAGGACTAGGTCTTCCTTTGGGACCATGGTTACTAAAGGAGTACTCCTTTGGGATAGTTGTCCAAGAGAAGGAACATGGGGACCTTATCATGTATGTTCCTGTAGCCACAGATCTATAAAATCTGATACAAAAGTTATTGGTACTTAGCATAATTGATTTTTGAGTAGAGTGCCAACTTCTGAAAGTAATCTCAGCTTTCTTGCCACAGCCTTCTGTCTCTTCCTTTATTTTTCCCTTTTTCCAGAACTGCAGTATTCTTATAGGGTAATGCATTATGAGAATTGTGCATAGGATCTGGCAGCTGGAAAGTTTTGTTTGTTGAGCAGTCCTGTAGCTGGAGTTCTACTTGGAAAGTAAGCTTTAAGGTGAGCACCCCTACATTTTGATTTATAGTTAAAAGAACAGGTTACTATGGATTAATGTATGGGACATCCTGTTGAATGTGGTAATTCTGTTTTCATATCCAGTTCTGTGATCCTTTTTTTGAGAGTAGAAAGGTTTATATAAAGGTGAGAAGATCCTAGTGTATAATTAAATAATGGATGAGGGATGTATTTATTTTTTCGGCATATAGTTTTCCCTACATGTATGCCAGCAGTCAAGCTTCATCAAAGTCTCTCACGCCCATTTGGGGGTCCCAATACAGGAGTGAGTACTGGCCGAAGAGGCTATCATGCAAGTAGCCATGGAAGTGGTTTCTGCACTTGTATGTACACGCCAGAAATGAGGACATTTCTGTTAAGGCTGTTACTCTGACCCTGGTGGCTGACATAAGCATTTGCATCACCACAGGGCATTCAACTCCCTTTCCAAGCATGTGGGGAACTACTGCATGATGAGGACTACTATTACTAAGCCGACACCCCTTGTCCTGACCATTTCAGTGCTGTGCAAGTCTCCACCTTCATGGTGGCAGTTAGCTAAGTGGAATCCACTACTCCGTTTCCTAGGACAGGCAAGTCGGTGCCATCCTCTCACTGCCATTGTTCTCTTAGCTGGCTCTTCTAGCCCTAGCTGCTATTTAAACTGAAGACAGTCTGTTTTGTAGTTAGGGCTTTGTCCGTTTGTGCTACATAGCTGGGCTGATAAGGGATATATATCTCATACTGAAAAAATAGTGAAATAATTTGGTCTGTCACTTGATTTTCAGCTTTAGCTCAGCTCTGAGTCTCCTGAAACAAGCTGGATAGGTTAAAGTCAACATGAAGGATACAAGCAACTCTTTAAGTATCAATTTTATTGCTGATACCTCAGTATTAATGGATCTGGTGATAATCTCCTCACTAATCTCAGAAGAATATGCATTTTTGCAGTGGTAGCCTTTTTCCTAATCAGCTGAGGAGGCACACCTCTCAACCTGCGGATACTGAAAATAGGAACAAAGGCCCCTGAAAAGGAGAAAAATCCAGCCAAAATCTTTCCATCTAATTAGCATAAAATATGAATACCAGATAGCACATAACTCTTTCTGCTTCCTATGGGAATGTGACATATTACTCAGAAACACATTACAAAAAAAGAAAAACAAAGAGTGACAAAAATTATGGTAAAATATAACAATTTATCAGAGGTATTGTAAAATCTGTGTACTTTTACCACACAAAGTCGTCTGTTTTTACTTCTGAAAAATGGAGTTGTTAAGGTGTGTGTCTTCTTTTTTCAAATTATTGGTGCCTCTAGTGTGTTGGCCATTTAGTCTGTGAACTAGACACCTTCAAAAGTCATGTGTGATGAGGGGGATTCAGAAATATTTATGAAGGAGTAAATTAAGATTAAAAAGAATGACATACCTCCAAACTAGGCACGTCATATACAGGGGTAAATAAGGCCTGAAAATGGGAAAGTTTGTCCAAAATCTGGACAGCTGAGACATCTGTGAGGAGATGTGATATAATGTATATCATTGCAGAGCAGTTGCACTTAAGAATGTATTATTTATAATACCTCTGCTCACCTGTGGCAGCATTAAACATACAAAGAGAAGAGAAGACAAAACATGCTACCCTTTATTATTCCCATAGGATGACGACTGAGAGAAAAAAACAGAGAAGTTAATCCTTAAAATGGCTGTATGAAATTTGTGTGTATCCATACTATAGGTGCATTGTGCCTGAAATTCCAAGAAGGCAGGGCTATAGCAAGGGGGTTTGATACCTGGAAAACATTTGCATTTGCATTCTTGTCCCTGACTCCAGCCTATGATAGCCCTACTCAGTATCCCATTGCTAGTCACACCCACCAGACCAGTGCTGTCTCTGCCCACCAGTCCAAGCCACCTGCTGAAACACAAAAGTAATAAGTTGTCATGTACCACCATTTACTTAATTTGGTTAGTTATTTGTTTTGTATTTATTAATGAACAGAACAGATTGTTGAGGTTCTGAAATTAAATTGTAAATATGCCTTACTGTACACCTAAACCTGTCTGTTTATTTGTTGTGGGGTTAACAGAAGAACTGATAAAACTGGAAACTATAAAATAGTGTTATACAATCAAGTCTTGACAATTTCCTATTGGTAAATCCATTGGTAGTCCAGCATTTTCTACAGAAACAAAAGAAGTGATTCACAGTTGTTACAGATTCACAGTAGTATGGCCATTGCTAATGGCAGAGCATACATGTGCAGTACAGCATTAATTTTGAGGTACTGTGTAAAGACTGTTGATCTCAAACATAAACTGGACAGGTTTGCAGATTAAAAGTGAGATGGCAAATGTTAGTTAATGCCTGAATTTTTTATTCACAACTTATTTTGTCTGTATTACAGATTTCTTCATCTGGTAATATCTGTAGCTCAGTGGCTGATTATAATGGCAGTGATTTGGGTGGTTCCCATTGGTATTGGACAGGCCCATGGCTGCCTAATCAGTTAAATATAGTACCTAACTCAGAGTTGCCACCCACGCTGTATTTTCTTTGGACATCCCAGAAAATAGCATTTACATCCAATAATTCAGTTTTGCCATTCATTTAACTTGTAATTCCATCCCTTCCACGTATTTCTCACACACACATATACATACATGGTTACCTATCAAAACATCTACTCTTCATTACATCTAAACTCAAAACATCAAGACCATAACTTCTAAAACTCATAACATCGAATCTCAAAACATTGAAAACTACAAAGCAACTATAAATAACATTCCACAGAGTTTTTACTATGTTTATGCAGGGGGGCAAGCCCCCCTGCACCCCCCATGTGGGGGGCTACACCCCCCACACTCCCCATAAATTAAATATACCAACTCCAAGGTCGCACTACAGTGGTAGAAAAAGTCAATTTCAGAACTCCCCGCTTGGTGGGTGCAGGGGGGCTTGCCCTCCCTGCATAAATGTAGCAAACAGTGTGTGGGATGTTATTTATAGTTGCTTTGTAGTTTTCAGTGTTTTGAGATTCAATGTTATGAGTTTTAGATGTTTTGAAGTTTAGACGTTATGGTCTTGATGTTTTGAGTTTAGATGTTATGAAGAGTAGATGTTTTGATAGGTAACCACACACATACACAAGCACACGCAAGACAGACAGACACACACACACACACACACACACACACACACACACACACACACACACACACACACACATGCACACATATACAGGCACACACATGCATAAATAAACATGCTCAAATCCGGACACAATAAAAAAAATATAGCTTGTCAATTTCAATCAACATCAAAATGAATGTAAAAGACAAATTGTGTGTGTGTGTGTGTGTGTGTGTGGGGGGGGGGCAAACTTAAATGCATCATACTTGTGGTTGTCGGTTGAATGTGGGATAACTAATGTGTGGTTCTGGGGGTTAGCATGTAAATGTAGAGACTGCAGTATCTCTGGGATTTCTCCTTTCCATGAGATACAGCAATCTGGAAGTTAGTTATGTAGCAACATTTTTTTGGGGGGGGCACATCCCCACATATCAGAGGTGCAGGGTCACAGCCCACCCCTCAAAAATGCTTTTTGCTCATTCTGCAGCATTGATTTTGTGTTCTTTCCAAAAAGTGAGCTGTTTCGGGATCTTTCATTTAATTTTCAGTCAAAAAAAGTTGCATTTTTAGTCACAGAGCCAGCAAAACAATGTGCAGTGTCACTAGAGATCTAAAATGAATACTAGTGGGGGAGCATCTCCCTAAGCCAATTATGTTATTAGTACTACAGCTTGTTTTAAAGGACAAGCATTTACAGAAGCTACAACCTATAGTTAGATGAACAATTGCTGTTGCAGTTTTTGGAAGCATGGAGGTGTTTAGATGAAATGGCAGTGGAGTTTTTAACCAGATTGTTTAATGAAATATTGGAAAGTGAGAGGATGCCTGAGGAATGGAGAAAAAGTGTTTTGGTACCGATTTTTAAGAATAAGGGTGATGTGCAGAGCTGTAGTAACTACAGAGGGATTAAATTGATCAGTCACAGCATGAAGTTATGGGAAAGAGTAGTGAAAGCTAGGTAAAGAAGGGACGTGATGATTAGTGATCAGGAGTATGGTTTCATGCCGGGAAAGAGCACCACAGATGAGATGTTTGCTCTGAGAGTGTTGATGGAGAAGTACAGAGAATGTCAGAAGGGGTTGCATTGTGTTTTTGTAGACTTGGAGAAAGCATATGACAGGGTGCCTAGAGAGGAGTTGTGGTATTGTATGAGGAAGTCAGGAATGTCAGAGAAGTATGTAAGAGTGGTACAGGATATGTACGAGGGTAGTGTTACAGCGGTGAGGTCTGCGGTGGGAGTGATGGATGCGTTTAAGGTGGAGGTGGGGTTACATCAAGGATCAACTCTGAGCCCTTTCTTATTTGCAATGGTGATGGACAGGTTGACAGACGAGATCAGACAGGAGTCCCCATGGACTATGATGTTTGCAGATGACGTTGTTTCATGCCGGGAAAGAGCACCACAGATGAGATGTTTGCTCTGAGAGTGTTGATGGAGAAGTACAGAGAATGTCAGAAGGAGTTGCATCGTGTTTTTGTAGACTTGGAGAAAGCATATGACAGGGTGCCTAGAGAGGAGTTGTGGTATTGTATGAGGAAGTCAGGAATGTCAGAGAAGTATGTAAGAGTGGTACAGGATATGTACGAGGGTAGTGTGACAGCGGTGAGGACTGCGGTGGGAGTGATGGATGCGTTTAAGGTGGAGGTGGGGTTACATCAAGGATCAGCTCTGAGCCCTTTCTTATTTGCAATGGTGATGGACAGGTTGACAGACGAGATCAGACAGGAGTCCCCATGGACTATGATGTTTGCAGATGACATTGTGATCTGTAGTGAGAGTAGGGAACAGGTGGAGGAGACCCTGGAGAGATGGAGATATGCTTTAGAGAGAAGAGGAATGAAGGTCAGCAGGACTAAGACCGAATATATGTGTGTGAATGAGAGGGAGGATAGAGGAATGGTGCGGATGCAGGGAGTAGAGGTGGCGAAGGTGGATGAGTTTAAATACTTGGAATCAACAGTTCAGAGTAATGGCGAGTGTGGAAGAGAGGTGAAGAAGAGAGTACAGGCAGGATGGAGTGGGTGGAGAAGAGTGTCAGGAGTGATTTGTGACAGACAAGTACCTGTAAGAGTGAAAGGGAAGGTTTACAAGAGGGTAGTGAGACCAGCTATGTCATATGGGTTGGAGACAGTGGCATTGACAAAAAGGCAGGAGTTTGAGCTGGATGTGGCAGAGTTAAAGATGTTAAGATTTGCACTGGGTGTGACGAGGGTGGATAGGATTAGGAATAAGTATATTAGAAGGTCAGCCCAGGTTGGAAGGTTTGGAGACAAAGCCAGAGAGGCAAGATTACGTTGGTTTGGACATGTGTTGAGAAGGGATGCGGAGTATATTGGGAAAAAGATGCTAAGGATGGAGCTAACAGGTAACAGGAAAAGAGGAAGGCCTAATATAAGGTTTATGGATGTGGTGAGAGAGGACATGCAGGTGGTTGGTGTGACAGAGCAAGATGCAGAGGACAGGAAGAAATGGAAACAGGTGATCCGCTGTGGTGACCCCTAATGGGAACAGCCGAAAGAAGATGATATATATATATACACACACACATATATATATATATATACATATATATATATATATATATATATATATAGATATACATACATACACATATATATATATATATATATATATATATAGGTTCATAGGTTCATAGGTTCATACTAGGCTATCTGCCCTAGGGCATTTATAAGCCTAGCCAGAATGTGTTTGGCTTTCGCCACCCATTTTAAATTTATTTTGCTATGCCCTTTTTCGAGGTTAGTATACTGTGCCTCTGTCTAACAGTGACACAGAAGTGATACCCGGGTAAACCTACGATCTCCCATCCACTCATCAAGATTCCTCTTGAAGAGAGTCAATGAGGGACTCTGCCTAACCTGGACTGGGATTTTATTCCAGAGTGAAGGGAGCCTCTGGGTTATGAATCTGTCCCTCCAGCATGTCCTATTTATTTCAGTGCTGAGGTTCAAGTCTCTCGTGTAGCTTGATGTGATTTGGATTTTCTGAGGTGCAGCATGTCCATTAATTCCGGGTTGGACATGGCTTTATACGTCAGGCACAGATCGCCTCTGAACAGGCGGTATGCCACTGAGTAGAGCTGGAGTTTCTTTAACCGGGCAGCATATGGCATCTGTTTGAGCCCTTTGATCCTCTTGGTGAGGTACTTTTGGGGTCTTTCCAGTTGCTGCAGGTGTCTGGTAAGGTACATCCCAAAAGAGGCATTGTACTCAATTATGGGCCTGATGAAGGATGAGTAAAGAGGCACGATGACGTCCCCTGATCTAGATGTGAATCCCTTCATGATTAGGTGGGCTATATAAAATGTTTTTCTAACCACTTTGGCCACGTGGTTGTCAAATGAGAGATTGTTATCAACTTGGGTCCCCAGGTCCCTAATTACTTCTTCTGTACTTAATGGATTACCACCTATGTGGTAATTTGTGGGCACTTTGTTTTTGCCAAAGGGGATGACTATACACTTTTTGGCATTTAGTTTGAGGCCATGGCTCTGGCACCAGTTGTCTGTTTCTATGAGGCCCTTTTGGAGGATGCTTGTGTTGGCTGGAGAGTCAATTATGGCCCAGTTTGCAGTCATCTGCGAACTTGGTCAGCCACAGTCCTTCCGTGTTGGCCTGTACCTCCGAGAAATATATACCAAACAAGAGAGGTCCCAGGACTGAGCCTTGTGTGACACCACTTGTAACTGGTTTGTAGTCTGACATGGCTCCAGCAATTCTAACCATGTGGGTTCTGTCCTTGAGCCAATTTGCAATCCATCTAGTGACATAGGGGTTTATATTTAAGCTGGTGAGCTTATCTATAATGCCCGAGTGGGGTATTGTATCGAAAGGCTTTTATGAGGTCCAGGTAGGCTGTGTGGACCACCTTCCCTCATTAATGGCCTTGGTGACTGTTTCAAAGAAATCAACCAGGTTTAAGAGGCAGGATCTGCCCTTAACAAAGCCGAACTGGGTAGGATCCAGTGTTTGTAGGTCCCCAATATCTTTATTTATGAGGTCCATGATGATCCTTTCCATAGCTTTGCAGACCAAGCTAGTCAGGCTTATGGGGCGATAGTTTCCAGGATCCGTTGAGGCACCACCTTTATGGAGAGGGACCACTGTTGCTGCACGCCACTCTTTGGGCACATATCCTGTAGTAAGGCTGAGATTGAACAGTAGTTTTATGTTTGGGTTTAGCTCTTCTTGGAGTTCATGTAGGACGCAGCCCGGGACACCGCCTGGTCCCATTGATGCTGTGTTTTTTGCTTTGGAGAGGGCGGCTCTTACCTGAGCATCTGAGATGTCAGGGGGGGCAGCACTCTGCTGGGATAGATATTTGCCCTTTTGGTGGGAGGGGGAGTTTGCGCTGAACCTGTCAGCTAGGATGTTGGCAATGTCTGTGGGTTTGGTGTATTTTTTGTCATTTTGGACTAATTCTGAGCATATCTGGGAATTACCACCCAGGTTCCTAACATAACTAATGAAAGCCTTGTGATTATCCTTAGTGTCCTGTGCAATTTTTCTCTTGAAGCTGGCCTTAGACAATTTTATGTGTGCCCGTAGTTTTTGCTAATACTGATCAGTGATGCCTTCCCTTTTTGGGATTTTGCTCTATCATTTAGTAGCTTCCTCCTTCTATTGTATAGTTTGTTTATGGCTGGGGTCCACCAGACAGGACGTCTGCCTTTGGAGGATTGGGTCTTGGTTTTATTTGGGATCACATGATCCATACATTCCTGAAGGTGTTCATAGAATGCGTTTATAAAGGATATAAAGGATATATATATATATATATATATATATATGTATATATATATATATATATATATATATATATATATATATATATATATATATACATATACATATACATACATATATATATATATATATATATATATACATACATACACACATACACATACACACACACACACACACACACACACACACACACACACACACACACACACACACACACACACACACACACTAATGCTGGTTTGTACATTTTTAGTTTTTCAGTCACCTTTCCAGTGGATCATCTATCCACTGCTGCAATCGTGTCCATTAATAACCTATAGCTGGGCAAGAAACATTTAGCTGTGATTCAGGGTATTTCTGTTTTCTGCCTGTAACCCTTCTGTGATGGCCATACCTCTCAACTGTCCCTGATTTTTCAGGGATGTCCCTCATTTTGAATAAAATTTTAGCTCTGTCCCTCTTAATCCCTCCTAAAATTGATAACTTTTGGACAAAAGGTGGTGAATTGTACTTAATAAATTATGACAATAATTAAGAGTTAAAGACTTCTTTTACTTCAGACAATCCACTCTGCTACAGGCCTCATGAGGAGCTCAGTGTCTATCCAACCTAACACCACTCTTAAGTATTCAACTGCGGTACCGCCTTTATCATTCTTACAAGAAAAGCGCAGTCCGGGTCTGAACTGTCTGCAAACAGCTAAAGTTAACTTTGAATCTAACACCACTCTTAAGTATTCAGCTGTGGTACCACCTTTATCATTCTTATAAGAAAAGCGCAGTCTGGGTCTGAACTGTCTGCAAACAGCTAAACTTAACTTTGAACCTAACACCACTCTTAAGTATTCAGCTGTGGTACCACCTTTATCATTCTTATAAGAAAAGAGCAGTCCGGGTCAGAACTGTCTGCAAACAGCTAAAGTTAACTGTGAACCTAACACCACTCTTAAGTATTCAACTGCGTTACCACCTTTATCATTCTTATAAGAAAAGCACAGTCCGGGTCTGAACTGTCTGCAAACAGCTAAAGTTAACTTTGAACCTAACACCACTCTTAAGTATTCAACTGCGGTACCACCTTTATCATTCTTATAAGAAAAGCACAGTCCAGGTCTGAACTGTCTGCAAACAGCTAAAGTTAACTTTGAACCTAACACCACTCTTAAGTATTCAACTGCGGTACCACCTTTATCATTCTTATAAGAAAAGCGCAGTCCGGGTCTGAACTGTCTGCAGACAGCTAAAGTTAACTTTGAGTATGTGTCTACCTGTTTGAGCTAATATTCATTTTCCCCTGGAGAGCACTCTGCTTTGGCTTGTAAGCAGACCCCCACACACACACACACACACACACACACACACACACACACACACACACACACACACACACACACACACACTCATCTTCCACTTTCTCTCTTATTCCCTTCTGTTAGCAAATAGTATCCATAACTGATCAATACTGTGTGTTTGTTAATTTAAACTGAGACCACAGTAGCCTACTGATACAAGGTTATCCTGTTTTTCCACCTGAGAAATGGTTAAGAAATGACTTACAGTTTCAGAGCAGTCCTTGGTCAATTGTGATTGTTTCTTAAACACAAACTTGTCTTTGCTTTGGCTCATTAGCAGCAGTACAAAGAACTGCCTGCTCACACCCTTGTTCTCCCCTTCTTCTTCCCTGTTTATTACCTTAAGACAATCCCAAAGTTAATAAATATTACCTGTGGCAGGCACCATTTTTAAAACTACAACCACCCTTGTCATTATCATATGTTCATTTATCAGTTGACTCTGTTACCTGAATGTTTCCAGCCCCCTCATAAGAGCAACTAACAGGGTCTCTACCCGCTTCGCTCCCCACCCTGCCCCCTATTCCCTCCCGCCCCAGTGGTCCCACCTTTATTACACTCACAAACCCCTCCCATCTTTCCAGTAGCCAACCACAGCGCTAACCCAACACTACCTCCTCCATCTTCCCACTACTATCACACCTCCTCAACTAACATGTACAAGCATACCTTACCTATGCTCACTGCATGCACTCTCCTTGCATATCTTACATCCTACCAAAGCTCCATCATTCCCCCACTCAACCACTACCACTGTACTACTACTCACACCACCACTCATGTCTCACCCCTCACTCAGCTCCCCTCCCACCAACTCAAGAACCATCCCTATGCACCCCCCACATATTCTACCAACTATATTACTCAAACATAAAGCATCCCTACAACTTAACATAGTAACCCTCCCACCATACCTATTACCCACAGAGCACAATCATAAAGTTTCCCTTATAAACAAACACATTCAAAAACTGAGAAAACTAATAACCTCATGCATATCAAAACTAGCCCTAAGTGGAGACATCCACCTCAACCCTGGCTCTTCCATCTCCACCCCCAATCCTCATAATCAGACTAGAAACTACAACTTCTCCCATATTACAGCCAATAGAAAACCAAGTGACTTCCTTCTACTAAGCCTAAATATATGTATATCCAACAAAGTCCATGAACTCCATGCCACCATAGACTTGTACTCCCCAGATATAGTCATCCTGACAGAAACCTGGCTAAAACCTCACATTACCAATGAGCAAATAGTGCCTACAGGTTATGGCATACTAAGAGTAGACCGGCTAAACAAGAAAGGAGGCGGTGTAGCTATAATATTTAAACAGCTTCTAAATATCCATATCTTAAAATCATCAGCTCCACAAATAGGCAATGAAGAAATAATATATACCAACCTCAAAATAAACCAAAACAAAACCATCAACATAATTGGATGCTACTTCCCACCTGGCCAAAACATCCCTCCACTAGAAAACCTCCTCAGCTGGTCTACCCACCATCTCCCCCAAGAAATTATCATTTTAGGTGATTTCAATATTGACTGACAATCCTGTTCTGGCAACCATCCAACCCATCATGTAAACTTTCATGGCTTCACCCAACTAGTCCAGTCGCCAACCAAGATAAATAAAAACTCCAGCAAGCACACTACCCTGGACTGGATACTAGTCAGTAAGAGCCCTCGATCATATATAACAGGCTGCTTATCAGATAGCCTCAGTGATCACTCCCCAACATTCCTACTCAAAAAATACCTATACCAAGCAAAACCTGTCATCTACCGTCAAATACGTAAAAAACTAAGCTTTAACCCACTCACATTCATCTCATCCCTCAAAGAATGTAGTTGGCATCCTCTAAAGTACCTCAGTCTTGATGATGCAGTTGAATTTTTTAATACTACCTTTCTGAGCATCCTTAATTACCATGCCCCCATAAGACTTTCCAGAACCAAAGTACAACCCTCTCCATGGGTACAGAAAACCACTAAGTCAGAAATGAAAAACAGGGATAAAGCCTGGGAACACTGGCACGAAACCAAAACCCCCTCAACTAGACAGAAATTTCTAGAACTACACAATAGAGTCAAAAAGCTAATGAAACAAGACAAATTCCAATACTACCAGTCTGCCCTAGACTCCTCACAACACAGCCCCAAACAATTCTGGTCCTCCATAAACTCCATCCTCCACCCAGGTAAAGTCAGTACCTCTCCTCCTAACATCCCTCACTCCTCAGAAAATATTGCTACCTCATTCAACACACACTTCACACAAACCATACTGTCACTAGCTAAACAACAAAACCCCCTCCCCTCCAACCCACACCTTCAACTAGTAATCTCCCCACTGCCTTCTCTTTTTCTCTTGTATCTACCTCCAACATAAAAAACTCTTAACTAAACTTAAGCCCACCAAATTAGCAGCAGACAACCTCCCGAGTGAATACCTACAAATCGCAGCTGATGCTCTGGCCTACCCAGTATCCATCTTGATTAACCAATCTCTGTCAGAAAGTTACGTTCCCACACTGTGTAAAGTATTACATATAATTCCCCTCCACAAAGGCGGACCCATTCACAGAACTAACCAATTACCGCCCCATAGCTATTCTCTCTCCACTCTCCAAAATACTAGAGAAATGCATTCACTCTCAGGTCTCAGACTACCTCCTTACTAACAACCTCCTTTCCAATACTCAGCATGGTTTCTGACCAAACCATAGCACCACCATTGCCTTACTCTCCTTTACTAACACTATCCTTCAGCATAAAAACAATGGCTATCTCTCCTCTGCTACTTTCCTAGACCTATCTAAAGCATTTGACATGGTCCCACACAAACAACTTATCTCTGTCCTCAATAACCTATCCTTCTCTCAATCAGTCACCAGCTGGTTTCAGAGTTACCTGTCTGACCGCCAACAATCCGTTGTATGGCAGAATGGCATATCTCACCAACTACCTGTCTCCATAGGGCTTCCCCAAGGATCCATCCTTGGACCCCTACTCTTCTCTGTTTTCACCAATAATCTAGCCTCTGCCACCAAACATGGCACACTCATACAATACGCAGATGACTCAACCATCATCTGCTCAGCCCAGTCCCTACCCAAACTGCAAAAAGTCACACAGGAAGCCTTTTCCTCTGTTGAAACTTGGTTATCTGATGCCCAATTAATACTCAACCCAAACAAAACTAAGCTACTCATCTTCCAACCCACCAAACATACTCAAAACAACTCTCACTTTAACATCACAGCAAAAGACAACACCACTATATACCCAACTGAACACACCAAATTGCTAGGAGTGGAAATAGACAAACTAAAATTTGACATTCACATATCCGTGACCATAAAAAAAGTCCACAAAAAAACTAGAAGCATTATACAGAAATAAGCAACTTCTCACCAAAGCAGCAAAGATTTCAGTAGCAAATTCCCACCTTATTTCCACCCTACTTTATGCCTCTCCAATATATACCAACCTAAGGCAATGCGATCTAAACAAGCTAAAGACCTGCTACAACAAAATCACCAAATTCGCCACAGGGGCATCCTACAGTAGTTACCACTGTCTCTCTCTTGCTGAACTGGGCTGGCTTGAACTTCCTCACCTCCTTCAATGGTATCAACTCTCACTCGCCCACAAACTAGTAAACCATCCACTAAATGTCCCATCCCTCCAGAATCTACTGCAACCCTATCGCACCACCAGACCACTAAGATCCAGCAACAAAAATCACTTGCAGATCACTAAAGCCAATAACTCTGCTGGTGAAGCACTATTCTCTTGCACCATAGCCAAATTATGGAACTCCCTCCCACCCACAATTACCTCCATACCATCATGCACCCACTTCAAAACTTTACGAAAAGTGCACCTAAAAACATGCTGGCTATGCCCTTGCAACTCTCACTCTAATATCACCCACCCCATCCAACCACTAGCTTTCTTTCCACTCCACTAACTACCTTGATTATAGCAAGCTCAGATGCTCATAAGTCTAGTACTTATTATATAGCAGGAACTTCTTATTGTAACATTTGTTAATGTCTGTTATGTACTTCACAGATAAAGATTCTAGTTGTCTACTGATGTACTATGTACTTCATCTGTAAATATGTTGTAAGTAATTGCTATGTTAAATTGTTAATCGCTATGTAATCCAATGTAACTACTGTCTATTTATTTTAACTGTGGAGATTTTCTTCCCGGGCCTCCGCTGAAAATGGACCTACGTCCAGTCGGACACTCCCGGTCAACAAATGTAAATAAATAAATAAACAAATATATTAATTCACATTCTCTTATTATGTCAATGTCTGAAGTTAATAGTACTAATATTTTAAAAGTGTCCCTGGTTATTTGTGGATTTGTTCCTGATTCTGTTGAGATTTGTCCCTGATAGGTTGAGAGCTATGGTGGTGGCTGAGGTGAACATTTGCAGATGTAAAGGTCTGCTACAACATACTCTGAGGGTGTGGACATTTTCACATATGCCACAAGAACTGCCAAATGGACAAGGCTCAGCAGTGCCAAATTCATGCCCATTGTCCATGCACTGATTGCCATGCACATCTCTGTTCTGTAGGTGCTAGCATTACACTGGGCCAGAACATCTCCCTCCCTCCCCCCTCAAGATGGGTAAGCTAGTGTTAGCCACTTAGCCCTATCCTGTTTGCTGGCTCATCCAGTGCTCAAATCATAGTTATTCCATATTAACATGGTTTGCATTCAGGACTGTAACCCTCTATACCATGGAGTTGACCATTGCAAAGTAGGCATATGGGCATGCACACAAACACACACATATACATATACACACACGCACAACTGTATATGTGTGTGTGCTCTCATACACACACACACACACACACACACACACACACACACACACACACACACACACACACACACACACACACACACACACAGTACTTAGTGACCCACAGTCTTAAGCAAATCACTCAAGTTTGTTGATGTAGATATTAGTTGTGCATTTCTGGGAAAGACTAACTCTTTAGATGTACGTTGCCTTGAACATAATGTAGATTATTTAAATGGTAGATGCAAGTTTAACATCTTACCCATTTTGAAACATCCAAGAAGTACAAAGATAACTAATGAGTTAATTCTCCATGCCTTTGCAATGTGTTTGAACTCCATTTTACAGTTATTTTTGTATACATAAGATGCTTATATAGTGTAAAAAGCTTGGTGCTTGAATGCATACGAATAAACTTTTAAAGATACAGACAATCATCATAGAATTCCATCCCATTACTACAAACAGAAGAATAATGACCATTACCTGGAAGACTGAATGAGTAGAACTCATGGTGTAATCCTTGTGTACAAATCCAAATGAAACAAAAACACATACTTGAATCACCTAAAAATATTAATTCAAAATTGCCACAACCTAAGATATTTCTTGCACTCACAGATTTTTGAGATAATGACTTAGGCATTTATGTTTGTTCAATTTCAAAACTTTATTAAAATTTTCAATGCAAAAACAAAAGGTGAACATACAATATTCCATCATACTATTATATAATTGGACTGATTTGGGCAGTTCTGTGATGGTTGGAAGCCCCAGAAACCTTGGCAGCATTAGAGCTGGATGTATACAAGGACCCAGTGAGAAAACCACAGACATTGTTGAGACTCAAAAATGGGTTACCAGTGAGAATGAGTTTGCATCATGGTTCATCTCTGAGCCCTCTGCCATTCATACTGGTGATGGATAACATAAGCAAACCGGGTAAAGGGGACAGAACAACAATGCTGCTGTATGTAGGTGGTCTGGCACTAGAAGCAGACTCTGAGCAAGAAATTTAGCAAACAATAGGGGACTGGAATACAAAACTGAAGGCACATGGGATGAAATGGACTACAGACAAGACAACTGTAATGGCAACACATAGGGATGTCACAAGAAGGTGAAAACCGAAATAGTGTGGAAAGCAGTGGGACAGGTAAACATCTTCAAGTATCTGGGAGAGCTGGTTGAGGAGCAGGGAAGTCTGAGTAAGGAGGTCAAAGCTATAATCAGAGCTGTTGCAACCAACTGGAAAAGATTGTCAGGGGTTGTGTTTTGCAGAAGAATGCCAAAGAAGCTGCAAATTATGGTGTACCAAACAGTGGTCAGACCAATGCTTCTGAATGGGGCAGAAACCTTGGCAAGGCAGTTGAAGAATCTTGAGGTGATGCAGATGAAGTGTTTGAGATGGGTGGTCGATACAAATTGATGGATAGACGAAGTGGTGAGGATATCACAGCAGTAGCCAAAGTATTCACAATTGCATAGAAGGTGAAGCAGTGGTTATGGTGGTTCAGTCACATGTGTAGGCAAGCAGAAGGTGATTTTGTGAAGAAGATTTTGGAGAGTCAGGAAGAAGGCAAGAGTAAACTAGGACACCCACCAAAAAGATGGTTGCATTCCATGAAAGAATACCTGCAATGGTCCAGCATGACTATTGATGAAGGTAGGAGAGTAGCACTGAATTAAGAGAGGGACAGAGACAATTTATGCAACATCCTGACTCCATGTAGAAAAAAAATGGGAAAAAGCGGGTTGATGGTAATGATGATAATTTAGAATCTAAGTAAAATTGAACTTTCCAAAATACTAATGACTGTCAGTTATAGTCAAACAAATAAAGACCTAAATCCTATCTAAATTTAAACGTGACTGTTTACACTATAATACAATACAGAACTGAACATATATTTAAACTGCTTGTAACAATGAAGTCTGTATTGTTTCAAAGACAGAATGAAAAGAAAAGCTGATAACATTAAAGGGTATTAGTTTTGTACTTCTGCAATAATGTGGATAATTTTGGCCAACATTAAATGTTAGTGTCTCATTAGTTTATATCTTTATAACATTAATTCACTTCTCATAAACAATAGTGATTATATTTTAAAACTTTGAAAATAAAGGTGTAATGGATTTTTTCCAACTTCTTAGTTATTATTTTATGAGCCACTGCTAGAAAGGGTATCATTCACTCTATCGAATCGGCTGCTGTTTGACAAAGTAAATTACTCTGAAATGTGATCGTGTTATATTCATCAGAGTTTTAAGATTTATGATGAATATAACATATGAAAGCTAATAAAGTATGTCTGAGCTGGACAAAATGATGGTGAAACTTTTAGATATTCTGAAAGCTGCAGTGTTAGTGGGTGGGAGTGCTTGTGTGAGTGTAGGTGGATTAGGGTAGGGTTAAGTGAGAGGATAGATTTATTTTATCTTTATTCATTTTTTTACTCTTTGTTCCACTAGGTCATTATCTTGTTTTCAGGAGAGACCCAAAGTGGTATTCATATTAATGAAGGGAAATTTGGTCAGGGCACTAGGGATCTTAATTTACTCTGTTTTTTATGTGTCATGGGAACCTTTACATTCACCTGAGCTACCACCAACTTGGGCAGTTAGGACTTTGGTTTAACATCACATCTGGAGGATGACACACTCAGGAGTAAAACACCTCTCTCCAATGCTGCATTGCCATGCCAGAAATGTATAATTAATCCAAGTACTTGAAGTGGACTAGAACCCACAGCCTTTTGATTTCCCTGCATGAAGGGTGAGTATGCTAGCTGTTGAGCCACTGAAACAACACTACCCGTCTCCCTAGCTTACCTATTTTCAGGATCTAGTCCATATCTATGAATAGTAATATCAGTTTCTATGATTGCGCATCATTTTAGATAGTTGAAGCAGTATTGTGTCTCAGATTTCGCATTTTTGTAATATTACTACCTTCAGTGAATCTATTTTAAATGAAATTGGAACAATAGAATACATTCATTTATTTAATTGTGTGAGGTTATGTAGAAACAGAAATGCACATATTTATGTAGTTATTTAATATCTACCTCATTTTATCTATAGTGTTTACAGTTTATCATTGCATAATGCTTTATGTTAATACTTTCCATTTCACACTTTAAGTTGTATTCAGCCAGTGTACCGCCATTTTGTAGGTGCCCTAACATATGATACTACATCTGGGAACCTCAACACCCTAATTTTCTATGATCTGCTGTGATGTCAAAACACAGTTCTCTGTGCATTTGGATACCAAACATACCTCTCAACCTCTTAGAGCAAGAAATCTGGTTGAAGCCATAACTAAAAGTGGGACAAAGGCCCAAAAAATAAGGCCAATTTTTAGATATTGCTCTTACAAACTTAGAAAGTTGATAGAATAACAGGTTTTGCATTAGCATGAATTTTCTGAAGGGTATGAAGTCTGAAATTCAAGTGTCTGTCTTTATTTTCTGACTTCAGTCTTTAATGAGTTGCCACTAATTTGCCAGAAAACCACAATTTTATGAAAAATGGACCAAACATATGAGGCATAAATCTAGATATTCTGCAAAAAACTGTACAGTTGAGAGGTATGAAAGGAAATGTATAAATCTATTTAACTCTTTAATAAGAATTTTACTTGACATTAAGGATTAATTTTAATTGCATAGTACACTTTAGGCAATTATATCATTTGTGATCAAATTCACTTAGTCTTCAAATGTACAGTACATGTTATTGCAGTTAATCTTTAAAATCTTTAATAATATTCTAATAGTCTTAGTGCTGTTCTCTAGACCTTTTGAAAATGTAATGCCCAAATATTTCATTGTTCTGCAATCCCAATTAAATTTAAATAGTAGTACTATCACCTAATTTATATTATGATTTGTTAATATTGTGTTTGTTTTACTGTCACTGAATTATGGGTAACAGTTTCTTTCCAAAATTTTTAATGTACCATCTACATGTGCCATAGAATGATGATGACCAAGGATGGGTAGATGGATTTCACATTAGTCAAGGTTATCAATACATTATCAGCAAATATTTTAAAATAAAATTCATCTTCTGCTTTCAAACTTTCAATATGTTTTATTATGTTTAATGGAGTTTGTTAATGGTTCAATAGCTAAAGGGAATAAAAAAGATGGAGGGGCAGCCCTGTTTAGTTTATTTAGTAATTGCTATTGCTTGAGAGACATATACTCCCAATTTTAATAAACCTACAGAATTGCTGTAAAACTCTCTGTTTCGCTTTTTATATGAATATGGAAAAAACAAACACTTTGAACACCTTAAATAAATATTGTGAAATTAGGAAATCAAAGAAATTTTCAGTATGGAAACTAATTTATTGATCAGTATTTTTTGCATGACCCTGTCAAAGACTAAAGACAGGTCTACATAAATTATGTCACAACACACTTTTTCAGTTGTAGCTGTTATTATGTTATGGGACATCATGTTAAAGGTACCTATAGGCATATTTTTAACATATGCATGCTGATATATGGGCTTAGGTTCCAACATTCTTGGGAACAGGGGTTGTACTTGGCTAGACTTATAAGGGCCCTAGGCCTATTAGCCTATTAACATGCTGTGATCCTATGAACATTATCAGTAATTTGGCTAAAATAACCTTTTCCATTATTTTCCACAACAAGAAACAAGACTTTAAGGTCTGTAAGGCTCTGGGTTTGTCCTATTTCCCTTTACCTTAAAGATGGATTCAAGAGTGCACATTGCCAGTCTTAAGGAATCTGTCCATAGTTGACCTTGTGAAAAACTCATGCTGAAGTGTTCTCAGGTCATTGTTACTAATTCTGCCTTCTTCATGTGCGTTACTCAGATCCAGTTTGCTTACCACTTTTTCAACATAATCTAATTTAATTTTGGTAGTTACTTTGATGTTATGAGTATCACAAATCACCTCCCCATTTGTGTAGGCAAACAGTTTTGTATAAAATGTTTTAAACATATTTATAGTCTGTTGTATTTGAGAATACATTTTTGAATCTATACACAGTTTATCTATTTTTCTGTCTTTACTTGTACCATGTTTTATATAGTTATAAAATGGTTTTCTGTTGTGCTTACTATTGTTATATCATTTTTCCTCCATTTCTTCCCTGATATTGTTTCAACTTTATGCTTAATTTGTCTGTCCAGTTTAATTATTTCAGTTTTCTTATATAGTTTGATGTTGTGTCAATTTCTTACATTTTTTCTCTCACCTTAATTAATCATCTTATTGGAAATATCTTCTCCATTCTGTCATGGGCAGTGGTTGCAAACACTTGTGTCCTCCCTTTGACAATAACGAGTCTGGGTGTACAATCCAACACTAATAGGCTGTTCTCCAGCAGTCTGACTGTCTTTGGATGCTTCTCCTTATTTTTTGAGGAAAGCCCGATTCAAGATGACTGGCAGAAGCCATAGTGAGCAAGAGCCACCAACTCTCTCACTCTTTCTCTAAAAACGTTCCAAGCAACTCTGCCCTACACCTTATGGCCCTAGAATTAAAGTGAGTACACTGAGGATGGTCAGCATGTCATGCTTTAGGCCCAGACAGAACAAATACAGTGCAGAAGTCCCAGTGAGGGATTTGTTTCCAACAGTCTAAGCAAACATTAGTCTTACCCAGTGACATTTAACAACAGTACAGGCAATGAGGTATGAAAAAAGTCTTTCTATAATGGGGTACTTAGCTTTTGGTGTTCTGTCTTTGGCTTCAGGCTGACCTACAATCACAACAAAGGTTGCATCGGGATCCAACATATGAAAAACTTGAGAAAATCGTGCTGGTTGACTACTTTTATACCCTGGTGTCCTGATGTTAGAAGGGAGGGCATCTTCTAGGTCAGAAAGAGTGGAATAAATCTTTGATATTTGGAGAGGCCAAGAGGTTTCACAGCAGGAAATCCCAAATACTTATTGCTGCAACAATGAAGAGACTCAAGCATCTACTATTATGGTAAATTGACACACCGGGACTTTGTTGTTACCCTGTTCCACAGGAGGATTAGACCAATAAGTTGTTAGTAAAACTTCCTTGTTTAAATATGAAATATATCTTACAGTTATGGATTTTATGGGAGCTTAAGGTTTTGTACAGGATTTCACCAGTGTTTTCGGTGCTTTTTCAATTTTGTAGGTGCAGTATTTTCTGCAGCTAACTTGTTAGAAATGGTACCGTGTTCCTCCCCTCATGTTTCTCAGGACCTCCATAAATCCCTTTTTTTTTAAAAAAGCAAGTGTTTCTTTTTAAAAAGAAGTCTGTTTGTATTTCCTCTATCTTCAGTCTGCCATCTCTGTCTGAAACAGAATTTTCTATCTTTTGTGTGGACTCCTTGTTGCTCCGTCATTGTTTTAAGGAACTGTTTTATGTTATATTTCTCTCAGACAAACTCCATTTTAGTAGAAAACTCGTTTATTTTCTCCTGTATTGAAGTTACCATCTATTGTATGCCCTTTCTGTAGATGTGTCCTGTTGATTAGCTCTCTCAGTGTTCATTTTTCATACATGATCAAAACTGGTAATTCATAAGAATTTCAATAAATTAATCCAAAGATACAAATTCGTGGTTCTAGCAAGAATTCAGAGAAACAAACTTTCTATAATGATGTAATTGCCCATTTTAAACTGGTTGTGTAGAGCTTTCTTGTCAAGATTTTCAAATCCATGCAGAGCACCAAAAAGGAGTTACTACTTGATGGCTATCTTGAATCTCCTGCAAAACATTCATCATCATTGCTGTTACTTATGAGGTGGAGAAAATGCAAGTGAGGATCTCTTTTAAAATACTGAAAGGTGGCATAGAGGAGGCAATAAATAGCTACTTTATCAAAATAAGATTCTAAAATATTGTTAATAAATAATTCACTGTTTGGCTCCCCCACAAGCTGATGCCTTGTGCAGGAACTTGGCTCACATTACCTTTCCTATGACTGCACACAGAGAATGCAGGTGATCATATAAGGCTACACAGTGCAGTGTCACATACCAATGAGTTTACGTTGAACCAGGTGAGAACATTCCCTTTAATTCCTCATTGCCAGAATATCATAGTGCAGTCATATAAATAATATCTTGATGATATGCTCCTTTTACAAATACACTAAGCAGTGAAAGCAAACAAGGAGCTACTGTCCTGTATAATGCAGTGGGGTGGAACAAATCTATCCAGTTAATATTTCTGAAGTATGTGCTGTTGTTGATACCTTTATACTGAAGTGCATTTTACTGAATAACATGGTGGTCCAATGTTACTGTGTACTCCATGTCTGTAATGGAATTTGTCTCGGAACACCTTGAGTCACAACAGTGTATACAACAGGCTGTTGGCTGCTTTATATTTTGTATGGGTTTTTTGAGGTACATCACACTAGAATGATCACAGCTGATTCAAGAACTTCAGTTTGTAAACTTGTTTTTTTCTTTTCAGAGTTCACTGTAAATATGAGATTTAAAAAAGCCTAACTATACTAAAAAAATTAAAATTATATATCTTAACAGACATGCACTTATTTTTTTATTGGATTTCCTATCATGTTACTTTTTTCAAGTCAGTCATATGTAAAAACAAAATAAAAATAAAAATGTGGAAATTAGGTTGACCTAGAATAAATAGAAACACATACATGAAGAGCCTGAGGAAGTCTTAATTTGACATACAGTATATGATGTAATATTCATATTTCAGTGTAATGTTAACTAAACAGCTTCCCTACATGTGATCAAACATCACTTGAGAAAGTTCTAACTGAGTGAAAATAACCACTCTAATTACTTATAAACTGTAAGTCAAACCCTTAATTTGTAAGCTCTGCTGCCTTACTGTTTTTATGAGACTGGCATATGCTGTTCTGGGAAGTTTCTTTTTTCCCTACTGTTAAGTGACTTCAGAGTTAGTGTAAATATATATATATATATATATATATATATATATGTGTGTGTGTGTGTGTGTGTATATATATATATATATATATATATATATATATATATATGTGTGTGTGTGTGTGTGTGTGTATATATATATATATCTATGTGTATATATATATATATATATATATATATATATATATATATATATATATATATATATATATATATATATATATACCTCATAAGGAGGAACAGGGGAAATTGTACCTTTCAAAATTATTGATTTTTGATCTCTCTATAGTTGAGTTGTGTTTTTGATCAGTTGTGATAGAGGAAATGTTTTTCAAGTGATCATGTGTTGATCATTTGGGGAAGCAAAGCAAACATACCATTGTGACTTATTCAGTGTACATATGGGGTATTCAAAACCTTGCAGTATTTGAATATAGGGAGGTGATGGTATTTGAATATAGGGAGGTGATGGTCTGATGCTTATCTTTTGATCATCAATCTACTGACAACACCACTGAACAAGAAGTGGCCCAGTGGTGCAGAGGGGTGAAGCCCTTTCTGCTCCAGATGACCCATGTCAGATTTGCAGCATGGCTGCTGGAGGGGCCGCAGGGGGAAGATGGGAGTGAGAAGCTGATATTGGCTAGCCCATCCTATGGTGATGGAGGCAGCCTGGACTCGCTGCAGTGAAGAAGTGTTATGACCAACAGAGCTCCATGTTGCATAAGTTGTGTGTTGCATAGTCTGGATGTTGCACATACACAGAAACAAGAAACAAGCAGACATCTCTCAAAGGTAGTGAGAGCTTGCAAAGCTGGTGCAGTATTGTCAGGTATTAGGCACAATTTCCTGCAGTAGCATAACACTGCACCAGCAGTTGAGGCATTTAATTAGCACAGTTGTAATGTGGAATTACCCATCACTCTGCAGCTTCCCATAATAATATGATTGTCTTACAAATTTTTATAAAACCTGTCTAGATTTATACTTTCTTTATGAAGAGGGCATCACTGCATTAATGGAGAGGTCTTGTTGGCTCTCGATTAGAGGATGCACTGATTTGCCTGTAGGTTTGTCAGAGTGATATTTACTACCTTTCCCATGGATGATTCAGGATTTAGAAATAGCGTATGTCACTTACTGAAGAGTGCAAAGGCTGAGTAGGTAAAGCTAGCTAGGGGTGTGTAAATGCTGAATTACTCATGGTTTGCTCAGTCACTGTTGTAGTTATACAGTGAACTTTTTTAAGGAAGTCTGTTATGGCAATTGCATGTCTGTCTGTCTGTCTGTCTGAGTCAGCGAGTCACCAGTGATGTGTTTTTGGTATACAGCATAATTAAGGTGGCATTTGCAGAGTTTGTTAAATGTATGGCCAAGAAAGATACATTGCTGTTTATATAAACAATACTATGACTAAAAAACTTATTTTTTTAACTTTATGTTTGTTTAGAGTTTAAAAGAGAAAAAGGGTGGTGATAGGTGTCCATAATGGTCTGCTAAGTTCTGAATCTGCTGCTGGTCTTAACAAATTCTGTTTTGTTTAGTGAACTGTTAAACACATCTTTACTACTGGTAGTGTCGAGTTGACACCCTCAGAAACATTCCATTTAATAATGTGTATTTGGATAATTAAAGTAGGATTGTATAATTATATTTAACTTATTAACTGCTGTCTTGCTTTTACTTTTAGAATCACACAATGGTTGCCTGGTTACAGTCTCCGCACTTCTGCTGAAGGAGAGGTGACAACATACCTAAAACAAGTTTCATAGTAGGTGAGAAATCATTTTCTTTGGTAGTTCCGGTATTTGAAATCACTTTGCAAATGAAGTTCATAGTATCAAAACACTAGCTACTTGTAAACATAATCTGTAATTCTTCGCCCAAGGAAGAGGTGGCTGTGAATGTACAATTATCTTCCATTAGCATTGTTTTACTGCAGCCTTTCAAGAAACTAGTCAAGGTAAATCAGATTTATTTTACAAATCTGGCTTAGGCTTGTTGTAATAGAAACAGACATTGTAGTTTGCAAATACGTGGGCAAACTGAAATAACAATAGACAGACAAGATGAGAAACAAACACTGAAGTTTGCAAATGTGTAGGTAAATTGAAATAATAATAATAGACAGACAAGATGAGAAACAAACATTGAAGTTTGCAAATGTGTAGGTAAACTGAAATAATAATAGACAGACAAGATCAGAAACAGACACTATACTTTGCAAATACGTATGAAATAATACACAGATGAGCCGAATTTCAGTTAATTAATTGTGTAAATAACTGTATGACTATAAATATTAAATTTTGCATATTAAAGTATGTGTGTCACATCCAGTCAGAGTCATAAGTAACAGAATGATATGGATAAAAATATGCCTTCGAGAAAGATGTGTCTTTAGGAACCTCTTGAATTGCTCCATTGATAATGCAAATCTAAAAGGCATGGTAGCGAACTCTGGAGGTAAGGAACATAATAAGAGAAGGAATTTCATCCTGAGTGTTCCACATTAAATCCTGGAATTACAGGCATCCCCAAACCTACTGAGTGGAAGGATCTAGATGGCTGGTTAGGCAAAAGAGACAGGTCAGGAAATGAGACTTAAATTCATACCTAACAGAGAGGCAGACTAAGGCATGGAAATGATATATAAAACCCCAATCTTGTTTATAACCTGGTCTTTCTTAGCTGAAGCTGAAATTTTTTGGTCAACAGCTTACTAGCAGTGATGGCCTCTGTCATAATTCCACCGTTATTTAATTACCACAGACAGTTTTCAACGTATGTATACAGCAAAGCGCCTTGCTGCTGTGTTGTATTGTGGTTGTTAATGCTGTCACTAGGTGGGCGACGTTGGGTCTTATTAAAAACAGGGGAATTACAAATGAATGAAAAAGGGAACCGCTGTTTTGTTTGGAAAAACTCCTGGGTCTTTGTTGTAGCTTAAGGTCTCCCTGGCAACAGAGTACAGAAATAGAAGAGTGAAGAAGGAAAAGGAGCTGTACTAAATCAAAGTTTTTTCACTGTTTGTGTGTGTGGAGGTGTTTGGTTAACTAGTCAAGAAACAAAGCCTTGAACCTAGCTTTAGAGCGTGGAAGTTTAAACAACACAATACTGCACTTAAATGTTTCAAAGTTAGCAACTGCTAACATTTGAATACTGGGATGAATAATAACGGAACACACCAAAATCGGATTTATACAGAACAGAGCTATTTCTTTTGTCATACAGTATCCACTGAGGCTCTTGTTTCTTATTGCTTAGCAACCGGAGATGCAGAGAGCAAGTAAGCACTTCTCTTTCTCTGTGTCCTAGACTCACATAAAAGAGCGTGGGCATTTAAAGGAAGTGTATGAAAAGCATGAGGCTGCGCTCTTAAAGAAATAAAGCTTCTGTTATGGGGAAGGCAGGATTACCTGCATTATTTTCTATCTGACAATATTGTTGCTACACTGTTTTCTTCATTATGTTGTTCTTCTATCCTCTTCTTAATACATTTCTTTGACCTATTTCTAAATTTCTCATTTATAATGCCTGTCTCTTTGTACCTCAGTGGCTAACACCTTAAGGCATGACACATCAAGGGAGAAGACTGGCAAACTAATTGTCACCTTTTTAATACAGGTAGTTATTTCCTGGTATTGCAATTATGTCGATGGCCCAGCTTTGTATCTCCAAATATAGCATTATTCCTACTTTTCTTTCCTGCATAAGATGTTAATGTTTCAACCTTGTTGATTTGTAAAGAGAACCTTTTCTGCATTTTATGTTAAGGATTGTATATTTGCCTCGTCAGACTTGGCTTTCCACTTTGTTTTTGCACACAGATGTGGTTTTCTGGCTGATTGTTGCTGTTTTATTGTTTGTGTAGCTGTGCCCCATTACCTTACTCCCTCCCTCTGATGGAGTGAGAATCAGATCTGCAAGGAGTGGCACCATCATTTGGAGTGCCTAGGGGTATCTTCTGGCACCATCACGCATAGTGCCTTAGGGGTAACTTGCTTTAACCTACCAATGTGTCCAATCCCTTCCAAGACTGGGAGTGATTGTCCAAGTCTACACTACTCTTTTGGTGCTGTTCTCCCTTCTCCTTGCCTTGGCAGCTCATTTTGCAGTTCCTCCAGTAATCACTAGGGATGTTAGAACAGTGGAAGTAGGGAGCACCCCCATTTTCTTGCTGTAAAAGGCGAGTTAGGTTCTGTCTCTCTCCAGGGGTGACTTTCTTATATATGAGCTACTATGAAGAACAGGTCGACAGCACTGCGGCTGAATACAGTGTTGCTGTGCCAGTGAGCCATCTAGTCAGTCACTTTTCAGTACAGAAGTGCCTGTTCCTCATCGAGGTCCATGGGATCTACCTTTCCGAGGTCCATGGGATCTACCTTTCCAAGCTCTACCTCTTGGAGTGGTTCAGTTTCTGATTGTTACCTTTTGGAATGCTTCAGTTTCCTTTCTTAGATAGACCATGATACATTGCAGTCTTAAGTTCATGTCAGCAGTTCACTGATATTGGTTCAGCAGTGTTATGCTGATATAGAAACACTTCACAGACAAGGAATATATATCATCTGTCCTGCTGCAGTTTCTCCCTTTGATGGCTGTACTTGTGAGACAAGGAAAGCAGTGTCCTTTGCCAGCCAAAGTGCAGAGTTTTCAGCTAAGAGATTTTAGTCTGTAGCTCTTTCTACTTTTTATAGGGTTAACATAAGTAGAACAGCTATGCATTGTGTTATTGAAGGTTTTATTGAACCATGATCCTACAGGGCTGTCTAAGTGAACATGGGTTTGCTGACAGTTTTTTTCCCATGGGGACACATCCATGCACCTGCCATTTTGGGGGCTTCACAACTTGTATCACTTAAAGTAATGTAACTGAGGTCAGAAAACCTCAGGGTAAATTACAGAAATTTTCAATGAATGCCAAAATACTAACATAGATTAATCAGGTCATGGGTTAATGTAGAACATCTCATTGATACAAATGGATGCTATCAAATCACATGACTAATGCTATTTCAGTTAATCATAAGTGAAAATCCATGTATAAATGTGAAAAGAACATTGTAGATCACTACTCCAAATTACCGAATCAGAGTTGAAATGGTGACTGTGCTCCCAGTACTGACCTAGTATGGAAGAAACTACCTATAATCATCCTCACAATCCGTAATCACACCTCTTTAAAGCTAAGTGTAAGGGTCTGTGGCTAATCCTCACCACAGGTAAAGCCTGGAGTATCACGTCAAATTTCATTGCTCTTAGCTGTCTGTCCATTCAGGGTACAACACTGACTATGTTTGTTTTTTTTTGTGCAGAAAACAGACATAACTCAGCTTTCAACCACTGTTAACCATTTTACACTGTGTTGTATTACCATATTATCATATGATATCCATTAATGTATCAAACGTTGATGTAAAATTTTTCAAACCCACATTGTTATTTATTTATAGTCTGCTCTATTTCTTATTTCTGATTCACTGATTTATCTACTTAAACCTCTTGGTATATCTCTTTCCTGATATGCAAATGCATTAGACCCTTTGTTTTTGGTATGTAGAACTTGTTATGCCTCTGGGGGGGGGGTCCCCTCAGGTTTTCCCCTGAAATGGACAAGTTCCCAATAGGTACAGCCTAGTTAACTAAAGATAAATCAGTATAATAGGATATGTTGCTTACACTTCCCTATGACACATTTTGCTGTGGAATGCTTTGCACGTGTGAAACGGAAGTATAAATGCCACATGTCAATATAGTTATATTTGCATACACTTACAAATTACATTGAGTGTAAGTGCAACTCCAGATGTAGGTATAGTTTATATTTACATATATGTACAAATGACATGAGTGTACCTTTAACTCCGCATGTAGGTATAGTTTATATTTACATAGAAGTACAAATGACATTGAGTGTAAGTGTAACTCCAGATGTAGATATAGTTTATATTTACATACAAGTACAAATGACATTGAGTGTAAGTGTAACTCCATATGTAGATATAGTTTATATTTACATATATGTACAAATGACATTGAGTATAAGTGTAATTCTGCATGTAGATATAGTTTATGTTTACATACTGTACAAATGACATTGATGTAAGTATAACTCCACATGTAGATATACTTTATATTTGCATACACGTACAAATGACATTGAGTGTAAGTATAGCTCTACATGTAGATATACAGCCAGACTCAATAAAGCCTACATGGTCTGTTTACACCTTGTGTGTGGCATGGCATGATGCTAAAACATGGTAGCACACCCTTTTAGATTAAGTAAGCAGCTCTACATGGTGTGTAGAGCTGCACAAACAAGGTAAACATCATGGAATGCTAATTACAGTATAAGCAGCTGAATTGTATGCTAATCAGCCAATCCAAGATGGAGGAACTATTCAACAAGCTATAAAGCGACTGTGTAGACTCAGTGCTGGTTTTTCTTGCGAATTCCAAAACCTACTGGAATACAGCCACGGAAAGCAGTCTACACAGAAAGAATGTTAGGGGCTGCTGTTGCTTTAATTCATGTGTATGTGCAACAGGCTGAAGTCTATGCTGCTGCTGCTAACAGACCACGGCCAAGAAGGGGAAGAGTTTTCAGACCCCGTTTAACTTATCACAATCTACATGATGTGGAAAGTGTAGAGTGCTACAGGGTGGATAGAGACACACTACA
Organism: Protopterus annectens; assembly: GCF_019279795.1. Classification (NCBI taxonomy): domain Eukaryota; kingdom Metazoa; phylum Chordata; order Ceratodontiformes; family Protopteridae; genus Protopterus; species Protopterus annectens. Next base: position 1,120,345,782 of record NC_056746.1, read on the forward strand.
GGAATTCTGCAACCTCTGTTGTCCTCAACTCAGAGCCAGGGCAAACCAAGGGGAACCCATACCAGTGAAGGCAAAAGTATGTGTAGCACTTAGAATTTTAGCTACAGGAACATTTCAGAGACCAACGGGGGACATGCTGGGGATGCCATAGGCATCAGCATCCAGGATCCTCCATCATTTTCTGAATGCTATGCTCCAACATGCAAGTGACCACATATATTTCCCTTTGTTCATGAGGACAGGGCCAGAAATATGCAGGAGTTCTACCCTGTAGCAAATTACCCTGAAGTACTGGTTCCCATATGTGACACTGCTAGCCCAGCTATCTGGAATTTTGTAAATAATCATATGTCATTTGTGAATATTGATATGATTTATACAGAACTGTATGTTATTTACTAAGCTTCAAGGATGTGTCCACAGTGTACCCTACTGGAAAAGAACAGAAATGTATGTACCTGTGCAAATGTATGGTTTAATAGTAGCAGCCGGAACATACCGAGTTAACTTACAAAACTTCAAGAAAATAAGTTGAAATTAAAGTTTTTTACAATTGTGTTATCTCTCAGTTTCAGTGAAGCAGACACAATGTCTAGAGATAGAGGTTTTTCTATTGTCTTGGAGAGAAGTAATTACTAGGTCTAAAATGTAAAAGGGTTTAATTGTTTTACAACTTTCAGTTCTCAGCAAACATCTGAGAGATGTTTATTTTTAACACAGAGATGTTAGTTTCTGTTAGCCTGGGCAATTGAAGGCAGGTGGCAGAGAGTGATGTCATCCAAGCTGACCCAGCTGTGGTGTTTGATATTGATTTGAGAACTCTGAGAGAGAGACTTTGCATGTTGTGTTTTGTCTTGGACCTGGCAAGAACATCCACTTATCTGCATTTGCCTTGCTCTGTAAGTAAGACTTAGGGAATAGTATCTCTCTTGGATATAGACAGGAATGTAGTGGAGATTAGTTTAGATGTTTTCTGTGGTTGTTTGAGACTGTCCTGCAGTGTTGTTTTAAAATGTTTCCTGTGATTCTGAACTCTGAAGTAACTGTGTTTGTTTTCTGAGTATTGGTCTTGTTCTTTTATTATTTATTATTAAATATATTTAAACCTATCTTTGTGGCTGATATTTGTGAGACATATTTAAGCTCTTACCATACTTGCATATGTATTTTGTGACACTGTACAGACCACTCCTAAATAGCCTTATAAGTAGTGGTCACATTTACCATTTGGATAATAGTAATTACACAGTAAGATTGGTCATGCTTTGTAAGGGCCTTCTGGTAGCTGATAAGGAGGGGTTGGTGACAGTGATAACTACCTTATAGTCTGGGCAGAACGGGGAATAGCTAGTAAACCTGTGCCAGCCTTCCCCAGGTGTGTGTCTGTGTTTGTATATAAATTAAATCTCAAAGTGTGTGTGTGTCAGCTACTTGGGCAGGGACACAAAGCACTGGTTGAACAGAGAGGGTGCTGAAGGTCTTGGGTTGACCCCTCAGCTGAGATCTTAACCCTATAGCTGTGCCAGTGGGGAGTCTTATTGAGGATCTGGAGAAAGAGGGAGAAACCAGCCCCAAACTAACTGTGATCTTGGTGTCCTCCTAAGGGAAATTGTACTTTACTGTGAGTGTACTTATCATCCTCCCATTATATATGTCCCTCACTGTTGCCAGTGGTGAGGATTGAGGCTCCTTGATTACTGGGCCAGTGCAGGGGCGCCACACCATAGGCACCACCTGGGGAGCAGAGAAGACTCTACATGAATAGAAAGGGCTTCCACTCTATTAACTTTCCAAGTTGTGTGTAATGCCAAGGGAATCATCTTGAATGTGTGTGTTGGCAACCCAGGCAGTTACCATGACTCACATATCTGGCACACTTCCCAACTGTATCAGATGTTCAATAAGTGGGATATTCCACAGGGTCATTTACTGGAGGATACAGGTTATGCACTGGAACCATTGCTGATGACACCAGAAATGCACACACACACCCGCTGAAGAACACCATAATGAGGCACACACTTAAACCAGAGATATCATAGAACATGTGTTTGGGCTGCTGATGTCATGGTTCCAGTGCTTAGATACATCTGGGGAGCCCTGCAGTACAATCCACGAACAAGTACTGAAATATTCACTGTATGTGCCATGCTACATAACATCATCCTGAGAAAACAGCTTCAGCAGGATCAACAAGGGGAAGGGGCACACATCCCACCACCAATGGCAAGTTCACCACAGCAAAATGCAGGTGAGGAGACAGAGGGGAGAACTGGCAGCTGCAGTGGGTGTAAGCAGATGTAGGTGTGCTCAATATGTACTTGCATTGGCTAAGAGGCAATGCATGGCACACTCACTTGCCACTTAAGGGGCTAAATCCTTCTTCCTACACACACATATATATATATATATATATATATATATATATATATATATATAGTAACATTGATGCCAGCCAGCACTCACAACCTTACCTACTCATTAATAGCTGTGTACTGCTAGCATCAAATAGACTCAGCCCTAAACTAAAACTGTTGCAACTTCTAGATTTACAAGGAAAATGTTGAACCTGTAGCGTATTGTATAATGATACAAATTAATGGCATATCCTTGCATGTTGTTACTTGGTGGTGTAAGCAAGTAAAAGGTGGGTGATTTGTACAGAAATGACTTTAACATGTAACAGCAGAGTCTTATGTGACTTATATCTGTCCATTATCAAGGAGCAGGTCTCGGGCATCAAAGATTCACACAGTCTCTCAAAAGTACTGATGGTCACTGAATGTCCTCAGTTTAGCACCATACTTTTGTACTGGAAAATCATTAAAGAGAGAAGTTAGAAAGTAATGAGACATTTCAATTTCAGAGTTCAAAACCCTCTCACGATCATTAACAATACTGATGCAAAAAATGTTTGATGCCATCAACTGTACTTTCTAAGACCAATGTAAGTCAAAGGTACAATGACCAATTCAACATCACAAATGTAGATACACTAAGCACTAAGTCAGTTATGCACATTGAGCATCAGACACAAATGTTATGTATCCCTGAATCCAAAAGATAGAAAACAGGGTGTTGTGGGGGGGGGGGCAGGAAGTCTAGGCTGACATAAAAGGTCAGTGAGTGTGTGTGAGTAAGAAAGAGAAGTAGGCAGACATTCATATAAAGTTACAAATGGCCAGTGAGACAAAATGAGCTTTAAGCTTCATAGCTGAACCATGTAACTGTTATGTGTGTGTGTCTGTATGGGTCCTCCAGGTGAAACTGGTGTGTGAGTGTCTGCATGAACACAGCTAAGCTCTGTGCTAGCTCTGCATCTTGGTATGTTGGACAGGTGTGAACCATGCATGGTAGAGGTGGCAGTTCATTGTTGTCGTGCCTGACCACAAGAACTGGCTCTGCCAGGAGTTGTACTGGCATGTCCCCAACCATGGTCAGATGCTGCTACCTGAATGTGACTGATGTCTGCTGGATGAGCTCCTCTCAAAAGGACACCCAGGACCATGACCCCATGAACTGCTACATCTGGGAGTGGACACCTCAACCACTGATGTAGCAGTGGAAGTACTGCCACTATGGGAGTGTGATCAGGCATGACCATGTCAACAAACAGCAGATTATGTGGCTGACCTATGCCCATGAAGATGCCATTCCCATCCCAGCAGATGATCTAGCTTAGACACTGTCTGTTCCATGTCATTCATCTGATCCATTGAATAGGCAACACGGTGGAGGCAGTTACACATGTCAGCCTGTGTCACATCTACAACCCTAAACATTTCTCTGGAGGACCAATGGAAATGTGCTTGTGCCTCCATGATGGCCCTAAACATGCATTGAGTGGCACTGGAAGACACTCCTGGATCAGGTGGAGGATGGACAGCAGGCCTCCTCCAAGCAGCCCTAACACCCCTCTTGCATAGCACCTCACCCACACTTTGGCTTTGGCTAGAATCAACAGGCAGTGAAGCTGCAGTAACCACTCTTCCCTGATTGAGTGTCTCACCCTCCACCTGTCCAATATCTGAGGGCTCACTGGAATGGGTAGGAATAGGTCTACTGGATGTGTCCAATGGAATTACAAGGGATAGCTGAGTGACAACCTCAGTGTCAGAGTCAACTTGTGTACTCTCTGACTTGCCTCTGTTTGGCCGCCACCATCATCATCAGTCTGCTGATACTCTGACATCAGGTGATAGGAGTCCCACACTTCCACTGTCAGGATCACCTATGATAATAAGCAACAAACACATGAATAAATTAATACCTACACTACTGTAGTCCAATATATGCTAACAAACTAACAGTGGTGTCACAATTACAGACAGTACAGCAACACACACAACAGTCCTGACAACCACATCACAAACTAAATACTTCTTTGAACTGCTCATCAGTACTGACATAAAAATGTTTCACTTACCATGAGCAGATGATTGTAGGCTCCCTATGCTATGCTGGATGGTCCTGGAAGAAGTTAAGCAAAAGGTAAGGACAACATCATCACAATTAACAGTAACACAGGGCTAAAACATTTTTCTCTTTATATGTCCATTAACTATACTTTCAACAAGAACTTGGATGACAAGTCCAACCTAAACCCATATGTAATCAATCAGAATGTGTTATTGATTGTAGCAATTTACAATCTTCCCAACCAATTTCTTGTTAAACAGAACTAATATACTGCTGTAAATATTTTACTATACAAGAGTATTTAACAATTGAGATACAGAAGCCCACCTGGAAGCTCCTCCTGGGGCATACTTGCTGTCCCTGAAACAATAGAACCAATGTCAAGGATGTACTATTCTGCACTTTCCTGGGAGCTGTCTGGATCCTTGACAGTGGACAGGAACTCTTTATTTACTGTTAGTGGTGGTTCTGTAGCAGCTCCCCAGTACCTGTCTAGTCACAGACCACTGCAGCTGCTCTCCTCTGTACAGAAGAGATCATGTCAGTGGCCCTGTGGCACACCTAATCATATGTCCTGCTGTGGTCACCTACTGCATTCACATCCGCAACTATCTGCTGCCAAATTTGTATTCTACCTGACATATTGCCATGTCCCCTCTGAAACAAAAAGGCACCATGTCACCTAAAGCTTCCACAATGACCTGATTCTCAGGGACACTGAAGGGGGTTTTCGGGATTGAGACGCCTGGGTGCCATAGTCCTAGGTGACGTAAAACATAACAGAAGGGTAATACATAAAAGTATCACATAACTAAAAAAGTCCTGTTTCCATACAAAACAGAAAAGGTAGCATTTTCCTATTACCCACTGGAAAAATGTAAAACAGTCTAGAGATTTGAAATAATAGTAATAATAGTGGTTGTAACATATTGGATTCACACACAAAGCAAGGCTGGATGCAAAAGAAGGAGAGAAGCAATAGCAACATATCTGTGTTTGTGCCAAAACAGAAATGCAGTTTTGCTCCCCCACCCTCAAAAGAACAGGCAAATGACATATTTCGCAAACCATCAGTGAAATTCTAAATGTGCTATCAAATGAACTGTCCCTAAAACATGTCTACAGATTTAACACAGAACATTCCATTTTAAGGTATTGCCAGTCATGTACAGCTGAGAATTGCACTGACAAACATGCCCCTGACATCAGTAGACTTCTAAGTAATGCATGCAGATAAAAGCTGCATTTGCTAATAAATATATATATATATATATATATATATATATATATATATATATATAAAATATTACACATATTTTTCTTAATGACCTTTCAGCATATACAATATATAGCTGAAAAATGCAAGCATACCTTCTCAACTTCAGTAATCTTCTGTGCAGATATATCCCAAAGTAATAGCATCTTCTGTGTTTTCCACATAAACAATACTCCTCACTTTCAGGTTCTCTAGCTACATGTGTCATGCCCACCACTGCTGCCAATATGTGATGCCCACCACTTCCAACAATATGTGATGCCCCCATGCTGGGCCAGTGATCAAGAAGCTTGAATTCTCACCATTGACTGGAGAGGAATATGCAGCTGGAATACAAATGGATACAGCCAGTACTTCCAGATGCAGACTTCCCTGCATCAAGTACACTTTCCCTTAAGAGCACACAGGGAAAGCAATCAGCCCAGGGTCTGGATGTCTCTATATCTGTCTCCCTCCAGGTCCCAAAAAAGATTCCCCACTGGTACAGGTGTAGGGTTAGGTCCTCAGCCGAGTGTCTAAGCCAAGTCCTCTGGTACCCTCTCTGTGAACCAGGTGCTTTGTGTCCCAGCCCCAAGTAGCTGACACACACACTCTTTAAGATTTAATTTTCAAGCACACACACACACACACACACACACACACACACACACACACACACGTGAGAAAGGCTGGCACAGATTACCCACTGTGCCAACTTTGCCCAGACTATAAGGTAAATTCACTGCCACCAGTCAGTTACTATAAGGATCTTACAAAGTGTATCCAATTATATAGTGCTATATTAATGCTAATACAAATGATAGTAGTAGACCAAGACAGTTAGGCCTTATGGAGTGGCCCACACAGTGTCACCAAATAAATATAAGTACTCTCAAAGGTTAGGTACTTTTTTACAAGGACCAGCCACAATAAAAGTTTTAAATATATTTAATAATTAATAATAAAGGAACATGAAAATATTGAATACATATTTACAGTAAACCAGAGTTCAGATCACAGGAAATATTGAAAAGAACATTGATGGGCAGACAAATACAGAAAAACAATATCTCAACAAAGCTTCACTATATTCCTGACTAATCTAAAAGAATTATTGTTCCCTAGTTAAGTTACTTACTACTACAAGGGAAGATGCTGTGGGTGGGGTTTTTCTAGCCAGGTCCCCCAAAACAGAATACTGAATACTCTGAGACCTCTCTTTGTAATATCTAAAATATAATTTCCAAGAGGGCTGGCAGAATGACCTCATCTTTTCACCTGACTCTAGGTTCTCACAGAATTCCCCTTGAAGTTAAGACAGGAATGTAGCATAGATGGCTACAATACACATCTAAAAGTTTATGCCTGGGGCTTCCACTCTTTTCACTGAGCTAATGAACAAAGGCTTTTTCCCAGAACTGGCATCTCTGGTCCTATTCAGGACTGTGGGGTACTGTTTTAATGGTTTAACAGCTCATTTCCCTTTCCATTATTTTTCTTAAAGCAAGCTAGCTGGTTAACCATTGTTGTCTCAGTATCCTCTATTAAAACACATACATTTAATTCAGTTACAATAATGCATGTACATTTCTTTTCACTTCAGCAGGGTGCACTGTTGATAAATTTCAATACAAGCAAACCTCACAAACACATTTTCAGCACAAACATCTGTACAAATCAATTTGATATACAAATTACATACAGTTCTAATACATTTGTAACACACGCATCTTGTATAAGTCACTTTAATATTTAAAGGCTATATCATTCTTTACAAAACTCCAGCTGGCTATGCTGGCACTTGCCCATATCATTACAGTATGGTTGCCTTTTTATGGTGTAAATTCTGAGCTGTGAGCATGGTGAAGATGCAAGTGAGGTGTGAACCCATTAGAATTGTTGAATCCCAAATTCTTTGCTCCGTGTAGCAGGTGTAAATGTAGTGCAGGCATTCCCTCAGTGTTTGTTGTTAATGGATTGCCACATGTGAATGATTACTTGTAGGGAGAAGAAAAACACAACAGCAATGCAGACTGCCCTACCTCCAGTGGGTGTGTCAAGTTAGACTTACAAAGTGTAGAAGTAATGTTATCAAGGTTGGAAATGTAAGTAAGCAGCACACAATTCACAGATTCTATACATTAACATCCAACCTCCCCTTCATTTGTATGTCTGTTAGTGCCTTTTAATATCCTCACACATTTTAAGGACAATGATATAGAATGGCTTACAGACTGTATGTCTCAGTAAGACAAGAATGAGCAACAAACACAGATAGATAAAACAGAGCTGCATATTTGTAAGCAATACTCATAAATGGTTGTGTGATCACTCAGTGCACTATAGCCGGAATTAGTACATGTACAAATAACTGTAATATGGTTTCATAGTACTGTGGATGATGTTGCATTTGGTTGTATGCATAATGATTTTAGTTTCTTGCTGCAGAGCTGTTTGTGTGGCAAAGAGGGATCAGGCATCCTTACTTTGTTCTGAAGGATCATTGGAGTGAGAGTTTAAGTCTACACCTATGTAGAAATATGTCATGTTTACTAACATTTTGTAGTGTTTATTTCATAGTTTTCTTTTCTTCATATCAGCTACTTTTCCCTTGTATTTTTTTTTGCCAATGTTTACGCCATGCGCAACTTAGTGCAAACAAGGGAAATGGAGAAAAGGAATGGCAGGTTTGGCTGTGCTTATCTTGTTTGAGCGATGCTTAACACCATGCAGACCTTGATTAGTGGCCCACACAGGAAGCTGACAGAACACTTGCACAATGCCTGTAGACAGGGTGTCTGTAAAAGTGTAAAGGCTAAAAAGGATACACTGTTGCAATTTTTGCTTTCCATGTGACATTGCACTGTGGTTAGAAAGGTTCCTCAGCACCTGCAGCGGTCAAAGACCTGTAGACAGGACATAGACAGGCAATCATTGAAAATGGATACATTCAATTAATTCTGCTGGGCACCTCTGAAACACGCTAAGTGGCATTGTGAGTTGGTTAACAAAGAGAACTTAAGAGAGAGTAGGGAATTATGGAACTGTGATGTAACTAGTCCTGTGGGAGCAGGTGTAAGTGTAGGGTTGGAATACAGATGGTCCTGGGTTCTAGTACAGGTTGTGCAATCAATTTTTACTGTTGTGACAGTGCAGTTTAGCAATGAATTGAAAAATATACAAGTGTTATTTCAACATTCTTGTAGCAACAGGTGTAAGTGTAGGACTTCCATACACATTGTCCTGGGATCCAATACAGGATATTTCAAACATTTTTACTATTGTTCCATTTCCCATTATGTTCCCTCTCACTTCTAGCACTTTAGATAGTGGAGCTGATATGAATTATATGTATGAGGGATAAGATACCCTTATTGTGTTTTCAGATGTATGACTGCGGGTATATTGTCCACAATATTTCTGTAAGTATGATCCTACTATCTGGACTTGGATGGTCTTTACAATTAAATAGGACACATACACAACTGGACCTATATACAAAAACCTTGTCATTTCACACAAATACATGTGTAAGACCTCAAACTGTAAACTGTATTTGTGAATGATCCCTGATTATATGTGAGCAGCACTTCTTCTGTGGCAAAGATGGAAAATCACCATTGTGGAAAAATGTTTTGTCCCTTATGCCTAGGTTTGAATCCCACACTTTAAAAATCAATTTTACCAGTGTATAAAGCCAAAAACAAAAGTGTCAGGTCATGACATTTATTTCCCCAGTGCATGTCTGCAAACTTAACCCAACTACGGGTTACCTTCAAATGTACAATATACATTTCCAGGCTACAATAACAAGCACCACCCAAACTCAGGTCAAGTGTCAGATTAACATTCAAATTTAAAACATTTCTTTTCTTCCTTCTTGGCAATGCTTCTGTTCACTTAACATCACGCAAAAGCGGTTGGCATAATTGCTCGGGTTTGCACAGTACTAGTAAATGTGATAACAGGAATTGATGGGAAGGCATTAGTTGCCATTGCTCTAGTTGGGTGTTAGACAGGTCTGGAGTTAGTGGGGAATCTACCCAGTTTAGGGCACAGAGGTGGGGTGTCCAGGAGTTCAGGATATTTATTGGCCTCCTGGTAAAGTGCCACAGCTAAAGGCTTCTGCAAGGGGATTATTCTGGCTTCCAGTACAAGTCTGAGGTGTGGAGTTGTTTGGCTCAGGCTCTGTCCAGTGCTAGTGACATCCCACTCAATTGACAACAGGGTAGGCATCATTTTAATGACCCACAGAGGCACAAAAGGGATACCCTCAACCAGTAGTTGACTCAATTTCAAACAGCTGATATCTCACAGCTGTGTAAGTATGATAATAAGAGACTAATTGTAATACATAGAAAGCTAAATATAGGCAAGACTGGTATGCATAATGCTCTTCTGTTCTTTTCTGTTCTTTCCCCAGCTAATGCCAAACTTGAGTTGAATAGACGGACTCATGCTGCTCAAATGGAGAGACTGAGGGAAGCAAGTGATATGTATGCAGCACAAGACAAGTATTATTGTAGCTTTAAAAGTTAAAGATAGATTATTGGGTTTTTTATACAGTTGTAGCAATGTTAGCCTGTATATCCAAACTGTAAAAGCAAGTATGCATGCATTAGTCTGTAGAACAAACCAACTTTAGGAGTCACGTATAAGACTGTAGTCAGAGGTTGTGGGTTCAAATACCACGAGTAGCAACTATACAGTACTGCATTTGTTTAATAATATTACATTAAATTAAGCTCTATACAAATGGCACAAATGCCCTGTTGTTAACTGTAATCTGTATAATTGGACTATTTATATGTGCAATATATGCACATTTCAAGGATTACTCTACTTTTGACAATCTGTAGTTATAGTGTGTAGTTGTTAGGATGTACACTTAAATGTAATACTTAAGATAAAAGAGTTGTATAATTATTAATGCATTGTGTGTCACATATGTCACATATGGGGATGGTTGGGAGGATGGCCTAATGGTTAAGGTGTTTGCCTTACAAACACAAGGTGCAGGATTTGAGTCTCACAAGGGATAATTGGCTAAGCTTAAAATGGCTCGCAAGGGCAGTTAGCGTAGTACTAACCTATAAACCTATATGATGCTACTAATTTTATCTCTTTTCTTCCTCATCAAAATGTCTTCATGTCATCCATCTGCACCAGATCACTAAAAGCTACACAGTACAGCGAGGAAGGCCAGCCGCAGTGGATCAGCCTGCTCTGCTCCACCGGCTCAATCACCGATGCGCAGCACATCTGGGACCTAAACTGGCAGCACTGCTTCTGCTGACTCTGCACTACCTGCACACTCTGGTAGTACTGCTCCATCAGCTGTGGTATCCTCTGGGAGCAGTGGTGGAGGTGGGGATTTTAGCACCTACCAGGAGATGCCAGGGTTGGTGCATATGGTTGTGCACCGCACCACTGGTGTATACACCTATGCTGGGTAGAGAGGTTGCTCTCCCTCATGGTAAGTAGGAGGAGAAGACATCAAGCACTCCAGCTGCCAGTGGAGTAAGGGGACAGTGAAGTGGGTGAGGTCTAGATTATCACTCTCTCCATGTTTGACAGGCATGAGCCTGTGTTGTCCTCTACCGCACCCCAATCATGGTGTACCCCAACCTTTTGTGTCCCTTACCATGCTTGTGTCTTGTCTTGTTTGTTTGCATTTGCTTCTTCACCTACTGAACTTAGCTGACCCAGAAATACCTAGTCCCTTTCCCAGCATTCATTTCTTACTGAATTAAAAAAGAATGGGCACCTGTCCCACAAAAAATATATATATATATATATATCATCCCATACATAGCACTCCATTTTGCACATGTGTCTTCTTGCCATACTTAATTCGGTCCAGTTGGCTATACAATATGATTACGTTGTTGCCAGCCCTCTTCATGGAGGTGACAGTCCAAATTCAGCTAATATTCAGCACATATTTTCAGTTTTCACTGTTGAAGAAATGGATAGCTACGGTTCATTCCAACCTCCCTCCTGCACGTTCCTGTATTGCTTTCTCTTTGTTCTTCCCCCATGCTTGCTCCCCATTTCACCACTTTCCTATCTACCCCATTTTAACACCTGTAATTTAGTCAAAAATGAATCACACACAACAAATAAAAGTACCAGAAAAAGCAATGGATCCATTCACATTTTGGCCTCCATGTTTGTGCGGAGTTTGGCATCGTGCACCAGTGCTAAGTGACGGTGAGCAGCCCTTCAATGCTGCTGTTACCTCTTCACAATGCCACTTAAACATGATGCAGTATGCCAACACACAGCAATATGTACTATAAAGAATAAATGTGTGTACCTCACATGTGCAAACACTTTGCCAACAGTCACACAAACCCGCTGCTTGCTGCTGCTCTATGCAAAGTTGCTATTAGCATGTATTAGTGCTGTTTACTGTCCATTTACTGTTTATGTCATGAAGCTACATGTGAAAACATAAACTGAAGGCCCTATCTAACAATATGCCACATATTTACAATGCAATCATATGTTGTCTCGCCCCATGCACTGAAACCCTGGTCTCTCAGTACTTGTTCACAAATATATAAACTACATTGCATAAATTAATAACAAATGTTATGTGATATGCAGTGCACATCAATCTGGTAACATGCAGAACTAGAACTATATTTACAGTTGAACATGCCTACACATTCATCAGCTGACCCTTGGAACTATCGACCAATAAGCCTAACCAGCCTTATCTGCAAGGCTATGGAAATAATTATCATGGACCTTATCCACAGGGACATAGGCGACCTTAAAAATTCTTGACCCAACCCAGTTTGGTTTTGTCAAGGGTAGAGCTTGCTTATTAAACCTAGTGGACTTCTTTGAGAAATGTCACCAAAGCCCTGGATGAGGGAAAAGAGTACATAGCACCTATGTTGATTTAGCCAAGGTCTTTGACACCATCCCCCATTCAGGTATCACAGAGAAAATCTCCCATCTGGGGAGTAACTCCTAAATTACTAGATGGGTAGCCAACTGGCTCACAGAATGCACACTGTCAGAGTTGGGGAGTCCACCTCCACCAGTAGACCAGTTATCAGTGGAGTACCATAAGGATCTGTGCTAGGCCCTCTACTGTTTGGTAACTATTTCTCTGAAGTACAGGCAAAGGTGGATGGCCTGTGGATTACTAAGTTTGCGGATGACTGTCAACTGCGTGCAATCATATAGAGTCCCCCAATGATGTTAACATATTACAGAAAGGGCTAACACAGACAAATGATTGGTGTTAAACTCACAGGCTGAAACCTAATGCAAAAAATGCCTCATTGTTCCCATTGGCAAAGAAGTACCCCTGTTAATTTTGATTAGCACCCCTCTAAGTTCAAACTCAGTGGTGTGAGACTTGGGAATACAGGTTGATAGCAATCTAAACTTTTTCACTTAGTGATAAGAAAAGCATTCTACATTGTGCACCTCATGGATTAGGGCATTGCATCCAAGATGAGGGAGGTCATAGCTATGCTATACTCAACCCTTATCAGACCACTAATTGAGTACAATGATCCCTTCCGTATGTACCTCACCAGACATCTGCAGAAACTGGAGAGACCACAGAGGTTTCTGACCAGGAGAATCCAGGGCCTCCAAAACATGATATACATGGAAAAAGTCCTGTATCATACAGGCTGCTGAGAGGTGACCTGTGCCTGGCCTACAGAGCAGTCTCGGACCCTGCCCTAATGGAAATGCTGAACATCTATAAATCAAATTGGACAAGAATAACTTGCTCCAGGGATCTCAACCTAGCCTGTGACATAAACAGAACATGGTGGAGAGACAGATATATCTCCTAGTGATTGCTGTGCCTCTAGAATAGGCTCCCACTGCATGTGAAGCAGAGCTCCTCAGTGACACTGTTCAAGCCCAACCTTGACAATTGGATGGGCGACTGTAAATTCACCTCAAGAGTGACAGCTATATCCCTCAAGGATAGGGGCAGTTGGTGCTGATCACAAAATCACTCTGCTAACAATGACTATTTAACTATGCTTAATGAGGGTACTTGGGTTTTTACATGGCTAGGCTTGTAAAGGCCCTAGGGCCATTAGCCTATTAATGAGCCTATGCAGTCTTCCCAACATCTTCTCTCCTACATCCAGTGCTAATGTCATCCACTATAAGTTGTCCTGCAGCATTGTAAAAGTCAGACTTGTGACGTTGCACTTGCGTAAGGTACTGAGCTTTGTTGTCTGTACACTTAGATAAGTAGAAGGTTCTGTTCTCACGGCAGTTAACTGTGGTGTGTGTGTGTATGTGTGTTTGTTTTTGTGCACTTGCTTGACATTACAGAGAGCCTTTTACACCACCATGTGGGACACTGTTATTAGCATATTCTCCTCACCAGACACTGCTGATGTCATTAGCTGTATCTGATTTGCGAATGTGCACTGTTCCCACAGGGCAGGATCAGAAGCTGGCCTGGAGAAAAGGCAGAAGTCGCCTCATCCTGAACGATACCGATTACAGCGACATGGCTTTCAGTCTGTTCACATACATCATGGCATGGTTTGTAGGCCCTGTGCTTTCTTGGTGAGAAACCCCTGTGGTCTTTCCAGCTGCTACATGTGTCTGGTGAGGTACATGCAAAAGAGAGCATTGTACTCTGTGTTCTGATGAGGTTTGAGTATGGTGCTGTTATATAATCCTCAGATCTGAATATGATGGTGTGACTTACGATGTGCACAAAATAGACTGTCAATACCACTGTGGACACTTGGTGGTCGAAGTTCAGATTGCTATTTATGTGTGTGTTCCCAGTTCTTGCATAACTGGGTTTCAGCATAGCGGATCTGTTGTCAATGCTGTAATTAGCAGGGAATTCCACTTCACAGAAGGACAAAATAAAGGCAGTATTTACATTTATATGTAGACTGTGTGGCTTTGTCACCAGTCATTTGTCTGTATTAGCCCCTCTTGTAGTATGCTATCATCATAGGTGGACTCGATGATTGCACCCAGTATGCAAGAATCAACAAACGTGGTAAGTCAAAGGCTGTATACTTTAGCCTGAACTGTTGAGAAATAGATTTCAAACAGTAAAGAGCCAAGCACAGATCCCTGGGGTATGCCAGTATTGACAGCTCTACTGGTACAGGATGATTCTCCACCTTTCACAGTATGCGTTTTGTCAGTGTGCCAATTGGTTACCCTTCTATTGATGTAAGGGTTAAGCCCCAGCTGGGAGAGTTTCTCAATGATACCTGCATAGTGGATTGTGTCCAAACCCTAGGCTAGATCAGGATAGGCAATATGCACTATCTCACCTTCATCCATGCCTGTCACACAGAATCACTGGGCTGTGACAACATCACAGTTCACCTATCGTGTGACTCAGCACATACACCTTCCTGACACAGTTGAATACACACTTCAACACACCCTCCACACAGACTATGTTCCTGCAGAAGGGTGTAAGTCAATATGCATCCATCTCAGATGGGGGAGAACAGCACCCGATGCATGCATGTATAGACACATCCTGACTCTGCTTATCTGGTGGTAGACCAACATGTCATCATGGTCCTTTTCTAAATGGACACTAACAATATCCTGGCTGTGTGCAACAGACCTGTGTCAGATGTTAATGCTGCATCATGTCTGTCACATCTGTTAGATGTCATCAAAGAGGTCATCAAGGGCATGCATGACAACAACCCTACCATCCTTTTGATCTTACCATTTATATATCATTTCTTTTGGATTATTGTCTGTAGTCCGAGACTTTGGAGAATACATTGTGTTCACTATTGGTCTTTGTATACGGAGGAGAGCCTTTATTGCTACTGGAATAGACACACTGTTTTTTGGTGTGAGTTGTGACTTTTCTTTGGGTTATCCTTTTGATCTTGACAAGTCAAGGCATTTGTCACAAATCTGCACTGAGGTATTTACTCAACACTGTCAGATGTGGCAATAAACAGCTATATCATCAAGCGGGGAGACCACTGTATCACATACATTGCACCTAAATATGTTGAAATGTGTAAAGTGAACTATATCTCAGGTCCAGTCATCAGGTCCATATGTCAGGGCTGTCTGCTAGGCCCTTTCCTGTCCATTATTTAAGTCACAGATGTCACAAAGGACATACACTTCCCGTGTCCAAAAAGCTGTTGGAAGGGCTACAAATTGTGGGCTATCATTGACTCCAACTGTGGTATTAGTATAATACAAACGATATCAACACACATCATCCTCCCCACAAGAGGAGAAAACATACTTGATCTCATCAGTATACCCCTCACTGGTGAGATCAGATCACAAACTAATCTCGCTGGAGGTCCTCATCCTGAATCACTTACAAATGCCTTCTACCAGCACCTGCAGGACTGCATGGATAAGGCAATCCGGTAAGACACCCTTGATCACTATAAGTAAAAAACTAAGAGCTCTCATAAAATCATCGCTAAAGACTCAAAAGACAATCATAAGGCCTTCTTAAACTCCCAGATATGCTCAGAACTAGTTCAAATGATGATGTGAAGATTACTGATCCAGATTTTGCCAACATACTGGCTGGGTTCAGGTTCAGCAAAAACCCCCCTCCCCCAAAGGAGAGATATCTATACCAGCGAGCTCTCCAAAGCAAACACAGCATCCCATGGGACCTGATGGTGTCCCGGCTGTGTGCTCCATGAACTCTTACCTCATAATGGACCTCATAAAATGTCAGACTCAAAGCCTAGTTAAATGCCAAAAATACAGAAGAAGTTATCAGGGACCTGGGGACCCAGGTTGATAGTAGTCTGTCATTTGCCCACCTTATCATGAAGGGATTCTCATCTAGATCAATCATAGTCTCCCTATACTCATCACTCATCAGACCAATGATTGAGTACAATGCCCCATTGCCACTTGCAGCAGCTGGAGAGGCCCACAAAGTTCCCTCAAAAAAGGATAAAGGGTCTCAAACATCTGTCCTATGAGATTTGATGAATATGCTTCACCTCAAAAATCTAGATCCTATGCTGTGGAATAAAATCCGGTATATGGAACCTAAAGGTTGCTGCTACAATCATGACAACAGCTGCAGTGACAGAAAAACATAGGGGGATTTGTTAAATCAGGAAAACAAACAAACAACTCAAGTATAATGTAGACATCACACTCTATAATCAGACCAGTAGGTATATGACCTATGTTCTGGTGTAGATGGTATGTGGAACATCCACCAGCATGTGGGCACCATGCTGACTACTCCCTTGTATGTAACACAACTACTGAGTATGTGAAGGACATCCACATCACTGGCCATAATACCTCCATCGTTCACAGTTTTCATCACACCAAATAACTGAGTACAATGCACCCTTCTTTGTGTACCTCCCTACACATCTTGCAATGATGTGTACCTGAAGTTTATCACCTTTATCACAGTGATTTGTCACACATCTTATTGACCATAACTAGTTATTCTTTTTGTGGCATAAACATTACCGTTTGATGGTACAGAATCCCCATCAAGGTATATGTATGTATATATATATATATATATATATATATATATATATATATATATGTATATATATATATATATATATATATATATATATGTGTGTGTGTGTGTGTGTCTGGTCAACTAGCCTGTATTGATCATAATGCCACATACAGGTATAGCAGTATCCCTTCTAATACCTTCAGCAGATGTTACAGTGTCATAACAGTGTGAGTGATTACCGTCATAGAGTGTAGACATGTCATAGTAGTTGAACAAGTGTGTTTGTGCAGAACCATCTCTGAGCACTCTAAATTACATATATTATGTCAGAAACATGAGATTACTGGTGGTATTACTCTGATATGGTCGATGATTGTGCATGCTTCTTTTACTGTTGTCCATGAGCCTTTCCTGTGTCCCACTCATACCTCTCAACTGATTTTCACAGAACGTCCATATTTGTGCCTCATATTTTTGGTCCGTTTCTCATAAAATTGTGTTTTTTCTGTCAAATCAGTGGCAAATTATTAAGGAGTGAAGTCAGAAAATAATGATGGTATTTGGAGTTTCAGACTTCACACCCTTTAGAAAATGCATACCAATGCAAAACCTGTTCTTCTATGTACTTTTTAAGTTAGTAAGAGCAACATTTAAAAAGTGTACCTATTTTTGGACCTTTGTCCCCCATTATTTATTGCTCTGTCCAGATTTCTTGCTATAACAGGTTGAGAGGTATGGTCCCACTTGCCGAGATTACACTCATATTCAGGCAAATCAGTTTGCACAGCTTCCCAAAATGCACCCTACCCCAGTTGTATATAACATCCCTGAAAGATGTCCTTTGCATTGTTTATGTAAGGATGCTTATCTCATACAGACAACTTCCCTCTTGTTATTTCACCTTGTGTGACAGTCACATGATACACATTTCTGCTGTGCAGTCCGTACTGTACCATATTGATATGTGATTGGTGTTGCTGCTACAACTGTCTTCCATTGACATGCCCTCAACTGCTGTACATTAGGTTGTTTCACCTGTCCTCTTTCCTTGTGTTCATTCTTACAATTCATCTGTGTGGCCTTATTCAATATACACACTTACCCTGAGTGTTTATTTTACATGCCAGTCCATGTACCCTTACAGATCATTTACACAACTTCTGTACAGAATACATGGAATGAGATTTCACAGTTCTACACTGCATACACTATCCTGTACTGTGTTTGGACCATATACATAACTATATGTTAAGCCCTGGTAATTATTGTGGCATTCCGCACAAACCTGCTAACCTACTGTGCTCTGAGGTAAACAGGTTTGCTATCCGTGTTGTTTTACAGTGCACAGCATGAATATGTAATTAGCGGTGCACAGCATGAATATTTAATTAGCACTGCTGCTCAGTGTGCATCACTGTATACACATGTAAACTCCATGTAGGCTTTGCATGAAACTTACACAGAGTTTACTGAATCCCAGGAATAGTTTATATTTGCATTTAACTAGAAATGACATAGAGTGTAAGTATAGCTCCATATGTAGATATGTTTATATTTACATATATGTACAAATGACATTAAATGTAAGTGTAACTCCACATGTAGATACAGTTTATATTCACATACAGGTACAAATGACATTGATGTAAGTATAACTCCACATGTAGATATAGTTTATATTTACGTAAACTTCTAAATGACACTGAGCATAAGTATAACTCCAGATGTAGATATGTTTATATTTACACATATGTACAAATGACATTGAGTGTAACTCCACATGTAGATATAATTTATATTCATCTAAATGACACTGAGCATAAAGATGTAGATATGTTTATATTTACACATATGTACAAATGACATTGAGTGTAACTCCACATGTAGATATAGTTTATATTTACATATTTGTACAAATGACATTGAGTGTAACTCCACATGTAGATACAGTTTATATTTACATATACGTACAAATAATATTGAGTGTGTGGAGAGAGAGAGAGAGAACTCTGTCTGAAGTAGAATGGTATGAGGGTACAATCACAGTGACAAGGAGTATATGGTCAGAGCATTCATGTGTTGGTTGATGGTGGGGACAGATGCAAAGGCAGGATAAGACTGTACTTTATTACTGACATTTCGTACTTTTGGATATTTAAAGAGAACCCAAACTGGTATAACAAAAAGTCCTTTTCAGTACAGATGTGTGAAACAAATTGTGCCAAGTATGCCTAAAGATATGTGTACTACAACAACACATTACACTTGTGTTGCGCTCATGGGTGTGTGTGTGTGTGTGTGTGTGTGTGTGTGTGTGTGTGTGTGTGTGTGTGTGTGTGTGTGTGTGTGTGTGTGTGTGTGTGTGTGTGTGTGTGTGTGTGTACTTAATTGCCCTTTTACGTAATGTCACAGAAAATCACTGTTTTACTTCTTGACTCACAAATCTTTGATTATTTTTCAACAAAGATTTTTAATCAAATACTAATCATTTGTTAGACTGATTTCTTATCTGTAGTTATGATTACATCTGGACTGGACTGATTTAGCACCCTCAGTCATCTGTATACCATCATGTAAAAAAATGATTTAGAGACAAGGTGTTGGATGTCTGGCAAGTGCATGCTTATACATTTATTCTGTTAATTTATCTGAGTTTGTTAGTGGACGGTTTCCAAGGAACCTCTTTCTCACACAGACTGGGAAACATAATGATGTTCTCTGACTGACAGTGTTTGGGTATAATAGTGGGATTTGAGGAAACATGTATTTAGGGAACTGTGCTTCCTTTGTCTGTAAGTGACTGGCAAGAATAAAGAACAGTGAATTGTATCAGTCAATGCAAATTGTATGTTTTTTTTGTGTATGTGGTTATGTGTGAGAGAGAGAGAGACAAAGAGAGAGAGCTGGAAGTATGCTGATATTTGAGCTGGTGGTTAGTAACTGCTGCATGACATACCTTTCAAGGGTTTTTGTAGGATGTCCAGATTTTTGCTTCATATTTTTGGCTCATTTGTGTTTTTCTTGCAAATTCTTGGGGATTAATGCCACTAAGTTCTTTCAGACATCTGGCAGTGTGAACATTAGCTCTAGATGAATGTCACTGTTGAGGTGACACCCAGAGTCATGCGCCAAAATGAGAAAAAAAAGGGTTGTAGATGGATGCAGGGATTTGAGTTTCAAACTAAATATCTTTTTAGAAAATATGTGCTAATGCAAAACGTGTTATTCTAGCAACTTTCTAAATTAATAAGAACAATAATTAAAATCTGGCTCTGATTTTGGACCTTTGTCTCACCATTATTTTGGGATTTGTCCAGATTTGCTGAACTAAGAGGTTGAGAGGTGTGCTGCATGGAGTGTTACAATGGTGAAAGCAACCACTTCCCTTATTACTACACTTGATCTTAATAAGCTTATATTCAGGGTGAGTCTGCTGTTTTGCATGGGTTACTTTGTGAAGGAAGTTCATTTCAAAACAGAAGATTGCGAGATACGATTGTCAAAATATGATCTGAAGTGTCTTAATGTGAAGGATTGAAATTATCTCATCATGAAGTTTATAGTATCACAACACACCCATGTACAAGTTTGTGTTACAGAGTACATCATTTGCTGGCTATATTTAGACAGATTACTTTTGCTTTTAATTGTGGCATTCCTTTTGAATATTGTCTTGACTGCAGATTTTGTACGTTTCTAATCTGTCATGTTTCTGTTTCTTCCTGTGCTACGTGTCTGCTTTGAACAGACGTTTTAAAAGCAGTGTTATAATTCTTGCCATTTATAAGTGTTACAGACTGAGTGCTGTATTGCATTTTAAGTTGTGTTAATTCTGTACTTGAGTGTACAGATGTGTGCAGATGGACATAGTTTATGAAGACAATTGCTTAACTCTGTGGCCACAAAAGTAGCAAAAAAAAAAAAAAAAATTTGTAAGTGTAGCCTGTCCATAGAAATGCTTTTTGCTCTTTGACAATCGCTTCAAGTATTAAAGCTGCAGATGTAGTTGTACAGAGGAGGCATCTCTGCACCATCCAGACCTTTAATTAACATGTGCTTATAGCAACATTTATGCAATGTGCTGTTCATGCCTGTAGTACGACTTCTGTAATCAGTTTGTCCTTCTCAAAGCTGCAGCACATTTGAGAGCTGCATCCTGGAAATATCAACAATTTTCGTGGTGAAGAAGTTAGAGATGTATAATCATGGCTGCTAAACACCATAACTAAGTGAAATAGAATAACATATGTTGCCGTAGCAAAAAAAAAAAAAAAAAAAGATGGTCCCTGCTATATGGTTGATCTCCCAGTACCCATTCTTAAATATGCTACACATGGCTGCATTCACCAGCAGCAAGGCTGGTATCTTATCTGCCAATGGTGATACAGTGGTAGATGTAGAAACAAAGACGGATTATTAATAACTTTCATTTTATTGCATTGTATCAGACCATTTTTGTCTGTACTTGCATGATTTGGTATATTTGTGCAGCTCCTAGTGTAACCAGATGGGGTTAGAAATCAGAATTAAGTTCTCTGCCCAGTTTCCCTAACACATGAAAGGACTTGTTGGCTGAAAAAAGGGTAAGGGATACATGGCATTATTTTGAAGAATCTGTTGCTTCTTTGCATTGCTGTTAATGAGTGGCAATTTTGTCTCGTCAATATTCCTTCAGGTTTTTTGGCATACATTCAAGAGATAGAGGCAGGCTTGTAAGTTTTTCTGCCACACAGGTCATTCACAGGAAGAAGTAAAAGACTCTATTTTAAAGTATTTAAAGGGCGTGAAAAGAGCAAATGACCTTTAGCTACAGCCCATCTATATCTGCTATCCCTCATTTATCAGAAGGTTGCTGATTTTGCCTTCTGCTTTTGTATGGTAGGAATGGGGCTGGATAATAATAATAATAATAATAATAATAATAATAGTCATAATAATAATAATAGTAATGTATGTGAAGATGGCACCCACAAGTGAACAAAACTGTGTATTTATATATTAAATAAGAAAAATCATCCACTTAAGTCAGGCATTAAGACATCCATAGTTTCATAGGTTCATAGGTGTGTACTAGGCTAATGGCCCTGGAGCCTTTACAAGCCTAGCCCATAGGATTACCCTGGCATTGTGCCACCCGACCTTAGTTCCTAGTGCCTTTGTCGAGTAGAGCCACTGGAGTGATCCCTGGGATGAATTTTCTATTTCCCATCCAATCATCAAGATTTCTGTTGAAGAGGGCCAGTGAGGTGCTCTGTTTGACATGTATGGGAAGTCTGTTCCGTAGCATGGGCAGTCTCTGGGTTATGAACCTGTCCCTCCAGCATGTTCTGTTGATTCTGGTAATGAGGTTGAGGTTTCTGGAGCATGTGGTGCGGTGGGATTGGGATTTCTTTAGATGTAGCATTTCTAACAGAGCAGGGTCAGACATGGCTTTGTAAGTCAAGCAGAGATTGCCTCTAAGTAGACGATATGAGACAGAGAATAGTTGGAGATTTTTGAGTCTGTCCATATAGGGCAAGTGTTTAAGGTCTAAGATCCTTTTTGTGAGATACTTTTGTGGCCTCTCCAGTTGTTGCAGGTGTCTAGTGAGGTGCATGCCAAATGGGGCATTGTACTTGATGATTGGCCTAATGAGGGAAGAGTAGAGGGAGACAATGACCTCTTTCTTCCTGGATGCAAAACCCTTAGTAATGAGATGTGCCACATAGAAGGACTTTCTGACCACAGTGGCAGTGTAGTGGTCAAAAGAGAGGTTGCTGTCAATCTGTATTCCCAGATCTCTTATAACACCTTCTGTGTTCAGTGGACTACCATTGAGGTGGAAGTTCATTGTAACTGGGTTTTTCCTAAAGGGGATGATGACACTTTTTTTGGCATTGAGCTTAAGGCCACGGTTCTGACACCAGTAGTTTGTCTCAGTGAGGCCTTTCTGTAGGATGTCAACATCACTTGAGGAGTTAATTATGGCTCCCAACTTACAATTGTCTGTGAACTTTGTCAGCCAGAGTCCCTTCGTGTTGGACTGGACTTCTGAGAAGTAGATACCAAACAGGAGAGGACCCAGGACCGATCTTTGTGGGACTCCACTCGTGACTGGTCAGCAGTCTGACTTGGAGTCAGGTACTTTCGCACTGTGGGTTCTGTCTGTGAGCCAGTTTGCAATCCACCTAGCGATATTGGGGTTGATGCCTAGCTTAGTGAGTTTTTCTATAATTCCTGAGTGGGGAATGGTATCAAAGGCCTTGGCCAGATCAAGGTAGGCTCTATGAACCACCTTGCCTTCATCAACAGCTCTGGTGACTAACTCAAAGAAGGTGACTAAGTTGAGCAGGCATGATCTACCCTTCACAAAATCAAACTGTGTAGGATCTAGAGTTTGGAGATTCCCTATATTGTTGTTTATTAGGTCCATGATGATGATGCATTCCATAGCTTTGCATATCAGACTTGTCAGGCTCATGGGGCGATAGTTCCCAGAGTCTGTAATCGCTCCTCCTTTGTGGAGAGGGATGACTATATTAGTGAGTCATTCGGTAGGGCAAAGCCTGAGGCGAGGCTGTGATTGAACAGGGCACACAGGTGAGGTGCCAGTCCACTCTGTAGTTCATGTAGTTCATACAGTCAGGGATATTGTCAGGTCCCATAGAAGCTATATTCTTGGCCTTGGACAGTGCTGTTTTAACTTGTGCAGCAGTAATACTGGGTGCCTGGCAATTTACTGGTATTGTGATTGGTCATTTTGGGGTAGAGAGGGGTAAAGTTGGCACTGAATCTGTTGGCCAGTATATTGGCAATATTGCCAATGTTGGCTCGGTATATAAGGTACCATTGTGCAGTAGCTCAGAGCAAATCTGGGTATTGCTGTGGAGGTTCTTTACATAACTATAGAAGGCCTTGTGGTTGTTTTTACTATCTGCTGCAATTCTGTTTTCATAGCTAGCTTTAGAGGATTTGATGAGGGATCTCAACTTTTTGTTGAGGCTGATAAGGGAGGTTTTCCAGTCTTGGGACTTCACCTTATTCCGCATCATTTTCCTCCTTCTGTTGTAGAGTTTGTTTATGGCAGGGGACCACCAGATTGGATTCCTTTTTTTTGGAGGAGAGTGTCTTGGTAATAGTGGGTATGGTGAGATCCATGCATTTGTGTACGTGTTCGTATAGTGCATTGGTGTATGATTTGGCGGTTATGCAACTATTCTCCATTTGCATGGGTGCCGTGAAGTTTGCCACCTCTGTTCTTAGGAGCCCAAAATTAGCTTTGCAGAAGTTTATCATGGTGGTTACCTTTGCAGGGGGTTGGGGGGTGGGGGTGGGAGGGATGTGGATTTCCAAGGTGATTAGTTTGTGGTCAGATCTAACCAGGGAGGAGTTGACTATTGGTGTAGAGCAAAGGTCGCCCATGTTAGTAATGACCAGGTCAAGGATGTTGCTACCCCTGGTGGGAGTAAAAACAAGCTTGTCCAGGGCATTGGAATTAATTAATTTCAGGAAACGTTATGCAAGTGTATTGACACATGAATAGTTTTCCCAGTTAATGGAGGAGTAGTTGAAGTTGCCCAGTATGAGTGTGTTAGGTTGGACTCTAATATTCTCCAGGGTCCTTAGGAACATAGAGTGAGTGTCTTGGGACATGGCTGGGGACCTATAACAGGCTACAACCTGAATCGCTGTCTTAGCCCATGTTAGCTACACCTGAAGTATCTCTGATGCATTATGTTGGGTTACCAGTCTGGAGGTGTGCGCATCCTTTATGAATATGGAAACCACCACATTTGGAGCTTCAGTCCAAGTTTTGGGACCAAAAGGTGTGGAATGAGTTATAGCTTGATAGTGCAGGGATGTTTTCTGCTGCCTTGAACCAGGTCTCTGTTACAGCACAAATGTTGATGTTCTCCATTTTAAGGAGTGCTTTGAGTGAGTGCATTTTGAGATTTAGACTTCTAGCGTTGAGCAGCATGACCCTCAGATTGCATTTGTTTGTAGCTGGTATGGTGGTAATTTGGTCTTTGGAACACTGCCTAAAAAGGCACTATAGGGGTGGCAAGAGCCTTAGTCAGTATCCAGAAGCCCAGGGGTGACATATGCAGGCCATCTCTGACAAAGCATCGAGGTCTGTCAATCATGTCATCCCAGGCAGACAGATACTGGATTCCCCTTATAATGACACCAGAAACTTAGCCAATTGTTGAAATCAATCATTTTCTGCTTATGCTGTGGTATCATTCTGGGTGATGGTAGGATGCTGCTCAGGGCTAGGGTCGTACCCGCCTGGGCTACATAATCCGAGAGCTCCTCCATGTCTCTTTTCATGTAGTCCAGGAAGGTACGTCTCAGGTCATTCACACCCAAATGTACAATGACAGAGTCATATTTGTACCTGTTGTTGAGGGACCTGAGTGCGTGTGTTATATGGCGGATCCTGGCACCTGACAGGCAGCTGACTGCTACTTTCTCCTTATTCAACCTAGTGAATGGGACATCAGTGTGCCTTACTATCGAGTCACCTAAGTGTGCTGGGCATGCTGTTTTGCCTTAGGGGCTTTGGTTGAGTGGCACACTGTTTAGGAGAGTTATGTGTCTCATGATTAGTGTTGAGTTGTGGTGGCTTAGTGTGTTTCTGACTTGGAGGTCTCTGCTCTTTGGGTAGATTTTTATTGAGAGCCTCTGCAAAGGTGGGTGTGCGGTATGTGTTTTTATGTGAAGGCGGTGCTGTTGTGTGTTCTGGAGGGCTATGTGCTCCATGTGGTGTGGTGCACGTGTTGACCTTCTCCTCTTGACCACCTATTCCGGTCTTGGCTGGAGAGTGAGTGGCTTCCAATTTGGATATATAAGTGCATCTCTCGCAAGTCTGAGTGTTGGGACGTAAGAAGAGAGGGTTGTCGGTGTACATGAGGCAGTTGCTACATTGCCTCAGGATGCCCAAATTCACCAGGTTAACAGGAGAAAGCACAGGGAACTGACCTTTAGACATGCCTGGAGGGGTGGGCATTAATAATAAGTACTGGAGCTGTTTCCTTGTAGAATGTTTAGTGCTGGTAGCACTTTTGTGTGCTACAATAATTGCTATAAGAAGTCTGATATGGTAAAGTGCTAGACTAATAAGCTAGTAAAAGTGCAGGAGAGGAGAGACTAGGAGATCTAAGGGAAAATTGAAGAGCAGACTTTGTCACCTCTTAGAAGCTTACAAACAGTCCTGGATACAGAAAATCGATATCTGGACTAGAGTAGTTACAGGAAAGGCGGGAAACAAGCACAACATTGGCTTTTAAACCAGAAAGTTGAAAGAGCTGGAAAAACTGTCTAAACTGCCAATAAACTATAAATCCTAGGTGAGAAACAACTCCTCTTGTGGTGGATAGGCTACCTAGTGCTTACCACTCCCACTGATAGGCTAGAAGGCTTCCCTCCAACACAGAAAGGCTTGGCAGGCTAAGAAGCGTACATACAATCCTGGATACACCAAATCTGTATCTGGATTAGACTAGTTCCAAGAAAGGCAGGAAAAGCGCAAATGTGGGCTTTTAGACCAGAAAGTTAAAGGAGATGGTAAAAACTGCCCAAACAGCCAATAAACTGCAATTTCTGGGCCAGAAACTACTCCTCTTTTGGTAGATAGGCTACCTAGTGCTTATCACTCCCACTGACATGCTAGAAGGCTTCCCTCTGACACACAGAGCCTTGGAGGGCTCAGAAGCTTACAAACAGTCTTGGATACAGCAAATCTGTATCTGGACTAGACTAGTTATAGGAAAGGTGAGAAACAAGTGCAAATGCAGGCTTTTAAACCAGAAAGTTGAAGGAGATGGAAAAAGTGCTCAAATGGCCTATAAACTACAATTTCTGGGCCAGAAACCATGCTTGTGGTAGATAGGCTACCTAGTGCTTACCACTCCCACTGATAAGCTAGAAAGCTTCCCTCCAACACAGAAAGGCTTGGGGGGCTCAGAAGCTTACAAACAGTCCTGGATACAGCAAATTTGTATCTGGACTAGACTAGTTACAGGAAAGGAAGGAAACAAGCTTAAAAGTATTATTATTTTTGTCTGTTACAGAAAAGCAGCTAAAATAGCCCTACAAACAATACAAGTGCAGTAGAAGCTATCACACTTGAGTGTGTAGCAATATTAAAGCAATTTATTCAAATTGTATTCTGAACTGAATTCAATTATTGTTTAATTCAACTCTGAACAGTTAAAAACTGCCAAAAATATACTTATCAGCTGAGAAGCACACTCAGTCAGAACACAAAGTAAAGTGGAAATGGGGAAAGTAGAAACAGAAGATAATTCAAGGTTAAGGGCCTAAGTGTGTTGTCCTACTCCAATATTCTCTCTGTATTATGTATCATGAGCTAATGACACTAGACTAGGATAGAGCTGAACATATGGGACTGGTAGGAGTGTCTGAGATCAAAATATGATCTCACTGTACTCGACTGAGTGAGCAAATGAGATGGACCCAGGAGAAGTGTTCAAACACAAATTTACAGGAGGTGTGGGCAATTACAAAGTAACTGCAGAGAGAAGAAGAGATCACAATATTCAGTGAAGCAAATAAATAAACAGAAAAATAAAATGCAGTACTATGTTTAACACAATATTCAATGAAACAAATAAATAAACAGAAAAATAAAATGCAGTACTATGTTTAACACAATATTCAATGAAACAAATAAATAAACAGAAAAATAAAATGCAGTACTATGTTTAACACAATATTCAATGAAACAAATAAATAAACAGAAAAATAAAATGCAGTACTATGTTTAACACAATATTCAATGAAACAAATAAATTTAACACAATATTCAATGAAACAAATAAATAAACAGAAAAATAAAATGCAGTACTATGTTTAACACAATATTCAATGAAACAAATAAATAAACAGAAAAATAAAATGCAATACTATGTTTAACACAATATTCAATGAAACAAATAAACAGAAAAATAAAATGCAGTACTATGTTTAACACAATATTCAATGAAATTGGACTTTTCGTGGTGAGTCTACCAGTGTTTTTCCGCCAGTATTCAATGAAACAATTAAATAAACAGAAAAATAAAATGCAGTACGATCTTATAACACTGCACGTTTGTACAGAGTGATAGCTGGTAACAAAGTAGAGGAGAGCAGAAGTATGGTAGAAGAGGAGGAAGAATTCAAAGATGTTATACTCATCCTGGTGATGTATAGCT
This sequence comes from Protopterus annectens, assembly GCF_019279795.1. Lineage (NCBI taxonomy): Eukaryota > Metazoa > Chordata > Ceratodontiformes > Protopteridae > Protopterus > Protopterus annectens. The sequence continues at coordinate 1,120,374,127 of NC_056746.1, forward strand.
ACAGAGCCAGGATGTTGAGAGATGTTTTCTTAGTTATGTTTTGAATGCCTGTTGGTTTTCAGGAAGCTTGAGAGCATGTGGGAGGGCATTCCAGATGGTATCTACCGAGTTTGAGTATAAGGAGGCTCACAATGCATTATAGGCTTTAGTGACAGAGAAAAGGAGTTTGTCTTTATAGTGAAGAGCTTTAGTAGGGGAGTAGTGTTGAAGCACACCTTTTAGTGCCAGATACTTATCAGGGTAGTATATCAGAGTATGAACTATTAGTGGCTGACTATAGCGGAGGTGATGTGGGCGTTTAGTCTGATTTAGCTGTTTAAGGGCAGAACAGTGATGAGTTCCAAAGGGTCGATTTGCAGCAAAGCAAGCTATTTTATTGCAACATTTTCCGATCTTTATAAAGACTAAAAAACTCAGCCAATTAGAGATAATACAATAAAAATGGGTAAAAGCGGAATGACTTCACAGCAAAATAATATACTTTATTAAATAAACACAACTGGTGGTAAGTGCTTTCCTTTAAACATGAACTTTATCAGACCCACCAGACCACCAGTTGTGTTTATTTATTAAAGTATATTATTTTGCTGTGAAGTTGTTCCAGTTTTTAGCCGTTTTTATTGTATTATTATCTTTAATCGGCTGAGTTTTTAGTCTTTATTAATATTTTTTTTGTATGGCTTTTTCGGCTTCTGGCTCATCTTCCCAACCCAATTCTAGGTTTTTGGTGATACTGGGAACACAAGGCAGAAAAACGAAATAAATCCAAAACAGGTTCGAGAAATTAGCAACACAGTCCGAAGACGGTCAAATAACACTGTTTATTCCACTGTTTTAAGCGCTTTTCGTCAGCCTGATAGCAAACTTCTTCAGAAACAGTTACAGCAGTAAAAAAAACTTCCTTTTAACTAAAACAGGTGATCAACATTCACCAATTGCATTATTACCTTCTGCTTGAACAAGCATAATTTAAAATTAAAGTGAAGACTACTAGTAACCAGAAATAGAACATCAAGATAAGTCGACACATTTAAAAATATAAACACATCAACAACAACAGCCACAAGATACATATATAAAACCATTGAAAGTTTTTAAAGTAATTCAACCATTACCTAATGAATATGTGTTTGACAAAGAATGACTCATCACTGCAAGCTCTTTAGTTTAAGGCTGCTACTAACTGAGCATGAGTCATTCAACCCAGGAAAATTGTAGGCATTCAGCCTCACCTGCCAAGTTAATTCCAGTTCTTCAAGTTTGAGTGGTCTAGGGCCACCCCTACTGTCATACTTGGCTTGATCAATAATAATAAATTTAAACGCATGTTCTTTATTAGAAATAATATGCTTAGGTAATGTGTTCTCTAGTTTAAATTTATTAATAGCATATTGGTGTTCATAAATTCTGTCTCGGAGCCTCCGCTCCATCTTTCCCATATAGAAAGCAGGACAGAATGTGCACCTAGCCAAGTAAACTACAAAAGATGCATTACAATTGAATCTGCCTTTCAATTTATAAGTTAAACCATTAACCTTAAACGAATTGGTGACTTCAACAAATTTACAGTAGTTACAGTTTTGACATTTATTCATCCCAGTATTTTGTACTACTGGGGTGTATTGCTGTTCTAATAAGGTTTTGAGGTTTCTCCCTCTTCTAAATGTCACCCTAGGGGTCTCACCTACTGTGGCATAAATATTAGGATACATCTTAAACAGGTCCCAATTTTTTTGTAATATGTCCAAACATGAATAACTGTGTGAATTGAATGTAGTAATAAAGGACAGTGTAACATTCTTGTCCTCTAAAGCCAGTACTCTGCTGGTCGTGTCTAGCTGTTCATCTACTACATTGTGCATACTAGTCGGTGTCAGTAATGATTTAACACAGAGTATAGGAATATATACCCTATCCACTCTCTTAGTGGTAACCTCTTGGATTAGAGCATCCAGGAGGGGCTCTGGATATCCACAATGCAAAAACATGCTTTTTAAAACAGCACATTCATCATAAAAGACTTCATCCAGACTGGTTATTTTAGAGGCCCTCACTAACTGACCCTTAATGATGACCTCTTTTGGTGGAAGGGATGGCTACTAGTAAAATGAAGGAACGTATTGGAATACGTATTTTTTCTGAATATCCGTGCTACATAACTATTGATAGTGTAATTTTTCACTAGACAGATATCCAGATATGCTATAGTGTCAGTGTTGAAAGTGGAGGTGAATTGTAAAAACTGCGTGGTGCTCTTAAAATATTCCAGCACGTGTTCACTATCACACTCATTTCCATTAATAAGAATGAAGATGTCGTCCAGGTATCTTGTATAGAAGACAAAGGAATCACAAAGTGTTTTATTATTGAACACGTATTGCGATTCCCAGTAAGCCATGACCAGATTTGCAACACTAGCTCTGCACGGTGATCCCATCGCTACCCCTACTTTTTGCAGAAAAAAATGGTCTTGGAACATAAAATAGTTGTTGGAAAAAAACAAGTCTATAAGTTCCATGACCAAAGTAATTTCTGCAGCTGTAGCGTTGTGTTTCTTTAACATGAGAGCCACCCATTCTATAGCTACCTCGTGGGGGATACAAGTATAGAGGTCTTTCACATCAATTGTGAGAAACTTGAAATTCACATTGAACTCTAAGGCCTCAATCTTTTTAAAGAAAGACCATGAATTCTTGCATATTTGAGACTCGTGACATAGATACTTTTGTAAAATGGCATCAACCACTTTAGCACACGAGTATGTTGGTGAACCTCTACTATCCACTAGTGGTCTCAAAGGGGGATTCTCAATACACTTGTGAATTTTGGGGATACCGAAAATACATGGATATCTAGGGTACAAAGTTGTCAAATAATTATAAATCTTCTGGCCAATTCTACCTTCAATAAATAAGTCTTCCATGCAGTTCTTGATAGAACTATAAGCTTTATTTACCTCTGAACGTGAACTAATAGTTTATGTATCGGTGTTCAGCAGGGCATTCATATGTTGCTGATAACCTAAGTTGTTAAATACAACCAACCCTCCACCTTTATCTGGTTTACAAAACCGCAGTCCTTGTGACTTGATGAAGTGTAAATATTCACGTTCATCCCTACTGATGTTGTTAGCCACTCTGTGTTTAAACCCTACCTTAATGGCATGCCTAATGTCAAGTTCACAAAGCTTCTCAAACAAATCCAATACAGGATGCAGTGGAGGGTTATATGTACTAGGAATATAGAAATTGTCAGGGTTACCAGTATTAATAATAAGTCACCCATAATTAAATTGAAGTTCAACTTCCTAGTATATGTTTTAATGTCCACAATAGTATCTACAATGTTCAGTTCTTGGGAAGGAACAGAAGTCAAACCTTTAGACAGGAAGTCGACAATGTCTGTATTAAACTCTATAGCAGTAAAATTATAGAGCTTAAAGTCCCCTGATTATTCAAGATGATCTCCGGGTATTGATGAACAATTTGATGGACAGTCATTGAATGGCAGTCTTGATGTAGAACCTCATGGTCGTGCATTATAGTTTCCTGGTAGCAACCATGAATAACATTATTTGAAAGAGATAAAAGAGGTAGTAAATTAGGCTGATCATGGGCAATTAAGTCTTGTTTTTGTTGAATTTTTGTTTGCCCTTGTATTGGGTTTGTTGATAGTTCTTCTGTTTGGACCTGGCCTCTAAATAGGGGCCCTGCTGAAAATTCTCCTGCTGGTGAGAGTTATTTTGGCCAGAATGGCCACTCCGAAGTCTCTCACTCCAAGACACCCCCCTAGGTTCAGCTTGATCATTCAAATTACTAGTGGGGCTATTGTTAGCATGTTGGTTAGGACTAGTCCTATTAACGCTACAATTGTCAGCATCATTCACATTATTGACATTTTCATAGATAGTGGTGTTGGAATTAGCGCCAGAATTATGAGGTTAATCCCGTAGAACGTTACCCTTTCTCCAGACTTGAGCCGGTGAAGAGTCTGGATATGCAGTGCCTAACTGATATGCTTTACAATCCCTTTCTAATTTTTAAGTTTGTTAGACTTTAGTTTGAGCATATACTGGTCGATACTGGTGAAAACACGACCATACTCAAACTTATATCTCAGAAATTCCATGTCTGATTGTATACTTTTATCTAATTCAGTCATAAACAGAGATAGCTCTTCAACCCATAAACTGTAATGTTTAACCATAATTTCAAGCAGCTCAAGACCCTGATGGTCAAATAACCTGACCAGTTCAGTATGAAAGGCAGAACCAGCCTCCAACCCCGCGGGTTAAGAGGAACGCCTTAAACCTTTTGGAACTACTTTCCGAGTGAGGCATTCATGAAAGTATGAAATCTCCAATTGTAACTTCCTCAGTTTAACAAGACAGACATAAAATGATTTTAGTTTTTCAATAATATTGTCAGAAACTGAATTATTACCTTGCTCAGATTGTATACTAAAGTTGTCAAGACTGTCTCCACCTGATAAACAAAAATCATTAGCCAACCACGCTGCTAAAGGCAGACTACCAATATTGCCTTTGTGTCCGTTCGGTACTGCTACTCCTTCTTGAACCAAAGGTGAAGTAGAAGGAATATTAGCAGGGAAACCCCGAGTCAGTAAACCCGATAGGTTTTGGCTGCTTAAACCCGCTGAATGGGCATTCAATTGCAAGGTAACAGTAGGCAGAAGCGAAGTAGACGGAGCGACCGGTGAATGAATGATGGTAACCTCTGTGCTATCAGGCTGACGAAAAGTGCTTACAACAGTGCAATAAACAGTGTTATTTAACCGTTTTCAGACTGTGTTGCTGATTTCTCAAACCTGTTTTGGATTTATTTAGTTTTTTTGATGATACTGTCAGGTTTCATGTTACGTGGTACTCCAAATAATTTATTATTGGATAATGGGAGAGCTTTTATTGAGAAAGTTGTGGTGGATAATAAGGAAGGAGGATCGTGTCATCAGGATGTTTCTGTTACGGGGATTCCTTTGGGAGCTGTTCTCAATAGAAACATTTGTATGGAGAGCTATGCAGCGAGTTTGACTGTGTATGGAGGTATAGAGAATCACTTGAGCAGCATGCTAAAGGGCCTGACCAATCCTTTTCTGGAAAAAGGGCAAGGCTCTGAAATTAGCCAATCAGGTTCAAGGGCAGATTTAGTAGTTGAATTTAATGAACTTGAGAAGAATATGGTTAAAAATAAAAGATTGGAGTGGGACATATTATTTTTTGAAGCTTGCTTGTCTGTTAAAAGGGTGCCCAGAGGTTTAAGGATGCAGAGATTGCCGATGGGTAACCAGCTTTCCACGGAGCTTTTGGATGCTTAGAAAGCTTTAAATGAGAGCATTGGATTGCACTATTGCAATTGCATCTGGAAGAAGCAAAATGGAAATTGGAAGTGCTCAATGAGTCAGTTGTTGTTTCTTACAATGCTCTCAAGGAATCAGCATTGCAAGAGCATTTTGAAACCAAAATGGACATGATTTTGAAAGTGGTAGTGGCTGAGAATGACTTTCAAAATAAAAAGAAGCTCAAAAAGTTTGAAAAAAGGTTATGAGGAAGGAAACAACTTTCTATTTTCGTCAGCTGAACACCCTATTGCAGCAGCAGATGAATGTTTAGATGTGGAGCAAGAGCGGAAGAGTTGCAGAAGGGCTCCTAAGAAAATGTGAAGAGGCTCAGAAGAGTTTAGAGATGTAGTTGCTGATTTGCCATTAGAATCTAATGTTGCTAGTAAGCAGCAGTTCAAAAGTAACTTTGATGTGAAGCGTCAGAATTTTCAGTGAGTCGAAGTATATGAAGATGGGGGCACAGACAAGAGAAGGAGGGAGCAGATAGTTATGCAGACCACCTAAGGAAATTATTGGAAAACAAACAACAATCAGTATTTTGGCAGGAGAGGCAACAACAGCCTTTACTGGAAAAAGAAACAATACCAGAAGGGGAATTATGCCAATGGCAGACTGGTGAGATAACCATGAACATTATTTTTACAGAAGGTACTGTTGTTGACTGTTTTCAAATTATTAATTAGCCTCACTTTAATTTGAATGTTGAGCACATTAAAGTGCTTAGTAAAGGGTTGACTTTTGGGTCATCAGTGCATGCTGACTTGGTGACAGTTATTAATTCATTAAGGAGTTATAGTCGTAAGTTAAATTTGAAATGTTTTTTTAATAATGTGTCAGAGAACTACAGTGATTGTCAGTTTAGAAAACCGAGTTTGTTTAATCCAACTTTGAGGCCTGAGCTTAGAGGTATTTCTGGTTACTTGTGAGAATGAAGTACATGATATGCTGAGTAGTAAGAATGACAAGGTGTATTATAATAGGGTATAAAATTTGTATGTTCCTTTACATGGTGTCTGCACTGGTTTTATTATTTGGTTTTTGCCTTTGGCCTTTACAGTGTTGGACTTTAGTGTTTTGCTGCGGTTTTTTTTATTTGGATTTTTACTATTTTGTTGATTCCTTTCACACACATGGCAGAGGGAAAGTATATAGAGTTGGATTATCACCCTATTGTGAATGGGAATCGGGCTGTTGCTAGCAAGCTTATTAGAACATCACTGAACCTGCTATTCAATTTGAACCTTGAATGTGTTAATAGCAATGATGTTATTCCACAAACAGTGAGTCTTGATTTTTTGGAGTTGCTAAAAGAACTTGAACAAGAATTTTTAAGTTCAAACATTTGCAGTGACAACGCCTCCATTTGGAAGCTTGCCTTCACCATCATGTCATACCTCGAGGATTGAGAATCCTATGAATGCCGACTTATGGATGTGTACCCTGCTCTAATAACTAGATGTCAAGAATTAAATATCGAGGTGAGCTTTAAATACATTCATTTACATCTTGATTTGTTTGTTCCAGTGAAAAAAGGATTTAATTAAGAAAATTGAAAGTAAGCAACAGGAAATGGAGACTGTTTATGGCTCTTCTGAAGTCTGTGGGCGGAGACTGGAGGAGCTGTACTGCAATGTTTCTTCCTATGAGACTAAATTGGAACAAACTAAGATAAAAAAGCTTATGAGAGGTTTCCATGATTTTAAAAATGGAAACATTTTTGTATGGTGCAAACAGCAGCAGCTAGATAAAATGATTTCTGGACATGAGAAAACACGGAGCCAGCAGAGTGATAATAGTGACACCATTACTCCCTCAAAACCAGCTCCTGTTCAGCGGCAACATGCTACTAAGTTGTTGAATGCTTCTTTGTTAAAAGACACTGTTTGTTCTAATAAACAGAAATTGGTGGATTTTAAAAATGATAAATCGGCAGGTGAATTGCTTAATGTAGCCAACTCTTCTAAAGGAAATACATCTTCTGTATTGGTTATACATACTGATAGGTTTGACCAGTCGGAACAGAGAGATTTAGGGGCTCACCCTAAAGATAAATATACTGCTTTGCCTGCATTTCCTTTTTTGGATTTTCCACTCCCAGTGAAGAATACATCAGTGAACGGAATGATGTGGTCCGAGAATCGAAACCGGAAGAGGAGGAAGATTTCTACATGAACATTAATCCAGCCTTGAATAAGGAAGAAAACATACTTGTAATGAATTTATTTAGTGGGGTTCTGTCTGAAACACACTTTTCTGTGCTTAATAAAGGTTTGAGCTGTATTCCAGCTACTTGTTCTAAACTATCTGATGTTATTGTGAATTTGAAGTTATTTGCGAGAAATGTTATGCTGAAATTAATGTTTGAGAATAGGCTAGCTAGTGAAGGTGTTTGCAATACTGTAGTGTTGAAAAAACCTAGCACCTATGTTCCACAATTGAACTCACATTTGGAAACTTTTTTAAAGGTTTGCGAAAATGAGTTGGCTCAGTTGATTAAGAAATCACAAAGACAATGTTTTAACAATCTAAGGAACAGATGACTGGAAGTTGGAAAATAGTGAAAGTATTATTATTAGGCCTGCCGATAAAGGAGGGATTATGGTTGTTATGGATTTGGTTGAGTATAACAGGCAAATGTTGCAGATGTTACAAGATGTTATCACGCATCAGGTTATTGATAAAGTAAGACTTAATAAAATTATTGCCTTTGTTAACGATACATTATATGATATGCTTATGACAAACATGATTACAAAAGATGTATATGATTTTTTACAAGTGCCCTTTCCTAAAGTACCCATTATTAAGGGATTACCTAACATCCGCGGTGGTGCAGTGGTAGCGTTGTTGCCTCACAGCAAGAGATTCTCCCATTTGATTCATGGCTGGAGTGTGGGGAATGCCTTCTGTGTGGAGTCTGCATGTCCTCCCCGCAGCTGGGTGGGCATTCGAAAGACATGTGTAAGTGGGCGTGCCGTCGTTGAAGGTTGAACATTGAGCTGGCGCCTCGGCATTTGTCAAAATCTACTGCCAATCTTTTGCGGACCAGAGTTCCCCTGTGGCAACCCCTAACCGGGAAAAGCTGAAAGACAACAACAACCTAAAGTTCATAAAAATGTAAAAGATCCACCCTTATGGCCAATAGTGGCATGAAAAGGCTGGGTTACTGAGCCAGCTTCTTCACATGTAGAAAGTAAGCTTGAAGAAGTGGTATCACTTGCATCCACTATATTAAAAGATACACAACATTTTGTAGAATCGTTATTTGAATTTATGAATAATGACACTAGTCATTCCAGATATTTACTAGCCACTTTAGATGTGCAGAGTCTCTTTACTAGTATTCCTAATGAGTATGGCATTGAGAATGTAAGACTGTATTTAGCCCCAATATTGTAAATGTGATCTGTATGTTGAATGCCATCTTAGAAAATAATATTTTTGCATATAACACCCAGATTTTCTGGCAGAAATGATGGGTAGTGATGGCCACCTTGTTTGCTAACAGCTTTGCCAACCTTGTGTTGGCCTACTGGGAGGAACATCAGGTATTGTTGCCCACCATACCTCTCAACCTGGAAACATCAAAAATCTGGGCAAAGGCCCATGAAAAATAGCTACAAATCTGTACGCTGATTAACATAATATTTGCATACATAATTATGTAACTCCACCCACACCAATGGAATTCTGAGATACCAACGTTTAAATGCAAACTGAAGAACAGACAACCAAAATATGATCATGAAACACAAAATAAGCAGAACAATAGCGTTTTACTTATATTAATATTTGAACTTGTGCAAAACTAAAACACAATTTTCTTTTATAAAAATAAAAATAACTGCAGCTGCGCTTCAGCCTTCGTCATTAAATAACACAAACTCAGGCATTAGTAATGTCATGTCAATCAACAATTAAAGAATCAAAGTAACTAAACAGTCCACTGTTTATCAGAAGCAGAGAACTATCAACCATGGCCCTATACAATGATTTAACTGTATGCAACAAGGTCCCTGGACTACATCACTTAATAATGCAATAGTGCAGTAAAAAGTTATGAAACTACTTTGCTAAAGTTAGTAACGTGCCTTCCTGAAACTGCATCCAAATAGAAATTCAAGGAAAAAACAAAAATATGTTATTTTTGTCTATAACCATAAAGAAACAGTGTACTATGACATACATCAGGTATATGTACTTAAAATTACTGCAGGTTTGCATTGTCTCACCCGAGTATCGTATATTTTCCATCTTTGCAATATGCAGCAATCACTGCTGTTTTTCACTTTTAACATGAAAAGGCTGGTCATATCAGTAAAATTTCTTGTCCCACAGTCCCAACTAAACATTTTGTTTATATCACTTACATAACCAATGAGATAACTTCAAAACAGAAAACCACATTCAGTCATTTGTATTTCTTGGTGAATCACAATAAATCCCACCTTAGTCTCTAAGCTGCCTGCACTTCTGGTTAAACATTGCCCTTTACTGATTTAGGCAACCAACCAAACACTTGTATTCTCATTCATTCTTATTAACTGAGTAATAATGCCTGTTAGGGTCAAGTGTAGCAGGTGTATTTCATTACAGGAAAATGTCACTTGCATATATATTTTTGCAAGCTGGTACAAATAATACATTGCAGTGCAGTACTGCATACACAGATGCCATGCATAACAAAAAGCTTTACAAATGTACATTAACTAATAAGGGGGGGAGGAATCTGACCTGATGCCATCATGCCAACACCAACTTAAAAACTACATCAACTGTTTTGCTTTCAGAAACAAGTAAACTAATTATTCCACTGTCCCATGTGTCTCCATTACAACATTGCTCCCAAAATGCATTTTTCTCAACTGCTGTCTATTAATTGCTAAATCTAAAAAACTATTTCCTGGACAAAGGGAGTTCGGGTACCTTCACCTGTATGTTCCAGATCATTTTCCCTTTCCAAATGTGATTATGTGACATAACTGAGATCTACAATTTCTGCTCCAGAAAATAACCTGAGAAACAATAGGAGTACAGGTAAACTGAACTCTGAACAGTTCGATGCCGCCACAACCTTCTTTCCCATTCAAACCAAAGATTAACAGTAAATGGTGCACTTTAGAAACCCTGTCTCAAGAGTGTCGGAATTTAAGTCTCAGAAGTTACCAGAACCCTGCACCGACCTTTAGACTTTTCTCAGTTCCCACCTAATAGTTACTGATAATGACATTTCCAAGTACCAATAGAAAATAAATGGGCCTGCCCATGCATACTATTTATAATTAATGAAAAATCGCAGAGACATCTTTAGTTATTTCTTTTTCACTTTACCTTTACAAATATGCTTGGAGCGGATTTCCACTTGAAATGCAGATAGGACCTGTCCTGCTTCTTTCCTATGTCAGAAACAAAAAAAAAACATCATGAAAGTTCAGACATTGACCGAATTTCTACTAGTAAAATGCAGATATGATCTGTCCTGCTTCTTTTAAAAAAAAAAAAAAACTTGAAAGTTCAGACATTGATGCAGTGTTCTCTTTGGCTGGCAGTTCAGCAAGTTGTGGGTGAGCTGCAGCCATAAACGACTTTTTTTTTTAGTTCTCAAACAGGCAGTTGGATGACATACAAGTGAATACATAGTGCATACTGTAATGTAGTTGTAATTGCGATGAGTTTTCCTTAAGTAACTCAGTACATTATGAGATCTTGACATACCTTAGTTCAGATAGTAGGTTTTGCATATGCCCTTCTTTAAGCAAGCATTTCCATGTATTTAAATTGACAAAGAGCATGTCAGTGAGAATTTACATGTATTTAAATTGACAAAGAGCATGTCAGCACCTGGGAACATGACCCCATTTTCAAGAATGCCCTTTGACTGACTGATTACTCCTGAGTCGGGCACTAGTAACATTAGATTTTGCCCATTAAAAAAAAAAAAAATCAAGACATTAAAGAAACACAAACCTCAGCCCAACAAAGTGCATCCAAGTCCAAGACTCGGTAGTCCAGTCCCTGAGTTCTGACCCAACCCTGTCTAAATTAACTAAACTGCTGTCTCCTTGACTGCCGTGCTGTGTAGTTTGTAATTTAAAAGAAGTCCGAGATGCACGTTATTCTGGTAAACACGTTGCGTGCAGTCCAAACATAAAGTACAGTGGGTAGCAGCCAATGAGTCACTCAGTCATACTCCTTGAGCCCTCAGCCGAATTCCAACAGGCGGGCAGGCTGCTCACAATGCTGACATTGCACATGCCTCTGCACGCGATGACGTCAGCAGAAAATTGCTGAGGGGAAAAAAATTTAAAAAACAGCCAGGAAAGAATCGTGAATAAAGGATCTGTGAAACCCCATTATTTCGACCTCAAAACCGGTAAATGCCAAGGAATTCGGCACAGCTGAGAGGTATGGTGCCCATGCTTGAACATTTTCATCATATTGCATTTTGTAAGAGATTTGTTGATGATATTTGTCTGTTGTGGTGTGGTACCACTGAATAATTCAATCAGTTCATTGTTATTTTGGAACAGACAGTGGATCTTTTGAAGTTTTACATCACGTGTGTCAGCTGACACTATCAACTTCTTAGATGTACGTATATCCAGTATAGATGGTCGGACATTCTCAACTAGGATGTTCCACAAAAAGTGCTGGAAGAATAAATATTTACATAGAACAAGTATGCATCCTAGTTATACATACAAGAATTTAATAAAAGGACAATTAGAATTTCAAGGTTACACACATTGGAAGATGAATTTGCACAGGCATCTGACAGTTTTGCAAAGTTTTTGTTTGATAGGGGATATCAATCAAAGGAGGTGAATAGTGTCTCGGACAATAAGACAGTGTTATGTAAGAATAAAAGGTGCACCTTATTTTTCTGCACCTCATAAAGTTAAAGTAATAGTTATAAAAGTAGGTTTTGTCCTTATAAACAAAGGGTAAAAGTCCCACTTACTTACACTATATAGATATAGATAGTGTATGTAATATTAAGAATAATTGGAAACTTCTTATGCTAGATGAACGTATCAAAGGGCTAGTGGGAGAAAAGCCTGGTTTTCTTTTTAAGAACTACAAGAATTTGAAACAAAGGCTCTATAACCAGCCTCCTGCCACTAGACAAATAATGAGCCAAAGAAAGGGCACTTTTTCTTGCATGTCTTGTAAGGCTTGTAAATATATAAAAAGAAAGATGTTTTTGTTCACCCTGTTTATGGGAATAGATATTCCCCTAACCTATATGCTGATTGTACCACTCAACATTTAGTATATTTAGCTGGTTGTAAGCATTGTTCATGTTTTTATGTTGGTAAAATGGATAGGCACTTCAAGGAGAGGATTTTGCAACATGTTTGAGATATTTTGTCAAATAATAGTAATAATGCTTTAGCAAAACATGTTGCATTGTTTCCAACACATACATTTGTTTTTATGGCTCTGCAGGTGATTGATTCTAGTATTAGGGGTGGGGATGTTTTTAATGATACTGTGTATGCTGAACTTCATTGGATAGCTGAATTACAAGCTGATAAGCAGCCCGGGTTAAATGCTCACCTTTCTATTAAAGCTGGGTTAAAGAAACGCCATTTAGTATGTAGATTTTGATTGGTTGTAACTAGTTTAAATATGCTGTTTTTGTGCAATGTTTTTAAGATCTGAAGAAGGTTTTTACTGAAAGTGCTTATCTGTCCTTTTTAATAAAGTCTTCGTTGTATGTCCCTTTATGTGGTGTCCGTATTGGTTTTATTATCTGTTTTTTGCCTTTGGCCTTTACAGTGTTGAACATTAGTGTTTTGTTGTGTTTTTTTTACTTTGTATTATAACAGATAATGAAAGGAAAGCATTGTTTGAATTGAAAAATAAGAAGAATAATTATATTACTAAAGCTGATAAAGGAAATACTGTGGTGATCATGGATTACAGTTTTCATTACCAGAACCCAAAGAATATTCTTGATGAGAAGAAATGTTATGTGAAGGTGGATTTGGCAGAAGTGAAAAGGTCTTTTAGTATCATAGATGCATTGATAGAAGAGTGGTTATTGGAAGGTTGGATTAGCAATGATGTAGCTGATGATTTTAGGATTTTTAATCCTAAATTAGGTAGGTTTTTGGCCTTCCTAAAGTACATAAAAACCTTTATGTTCCTAGCCTTAGACCTATTGTGGCTAGTAGTGGTAGTAAAACTGAATCTATGGCCATTTATGTTGACAAAAAAAGAAAATAAGGGTCTGATGAAGTTCATGTTTGAACGAAAGCACTTACCACCAGTTGTGTTTATTTAATAAAGTGTATTATTTTGCTGTGAAGTCGTTCCGTTTTTAGCCGTTTTATTGTATTTTTCCATCTTTTTGTTTGTATGGACATTTTGTAGGTTAGTATAGAGTGGTGTAGGGTAGGTAGGAGGTAGGCTTTTGCTATGGTTTCTGTAGTTCTGCCTGTTAGGCAGGGTTTTGTTCTATACAACAGGCTGAGCTTTTGGTGTTTTTTTTTTAGTAACAGTTTGGAAGTGCAGATCAAATTTCAAGTTGTCATCAATTGTGACTCCTAAGAGTTTGCTGTTAGGGACCTGTTCAATCCATGTGTTATTTGATTAAGTGATTTTGACAAGAGTTTTGCTTTGGGCAAATGTTTTTGGGGTGAATAGTAGTAATTTTATTTTTGGGGGTTAAGTATGAGTTGTGAGTTGTCTAGCCAGGATTATGTGGATGTAAAGGACACTTGAGTAATTTCTTGATGTTTTAGCAAGTTAGAGGCTGTGAGGATGACCGTGAAGTCATCTGCATATTGCTCAAGAGTGGTGTTCTTGGAAGCAGTGTGTAGACCATTTATAAATATGTTAAACAGACGGGGTCCACGTATGGAGCCTTGTGGCATCCTTGTGACACTCCTACAGTAATGGGTAGAAATGAGGAGTATTCTTGCTGCCATTTCACTGCTTGGCATCTATCTGTTAGGTAGCAGTTAAACCAGGCGAGGAAGGGGGAGGGCACCCAAGGAGTAGAGTTTTAGTAATATTGTATGGTGAGTAATGGTGTCAAATGCTGTGAACAGGTCTAGGAAACAGGAAGATACTAGGTTTCCAGTATTTCTGTTTTTATTAATGGTATCAACAAAGTGAAGTAGGGCAGTAGTAGTGTCATGGTTGGGATGAAAACCATGTTGTATAGGGAGCGAAGATTGTTTATGGTAAGGCATTCCACTTGATGGGAATGGATACACTTTTCAGGTATTTTAGATAATGTGAGAAGATGGCTATTGTTCTGAAGTTGGAGTAGTCAGCCAAGGGTACTCCTTTATGAAGAGGAAGAATGTATGCCTTGTTCCAAATGGCTGGGACATAAGATTCTAGAATGGATCTGTTTATTAGCATAGATATTGGATATGATAGAGCTTCAATTGCAATTTTTAGGAATTCGGGAGGAAGGTTGTCTGCAGCAGAGCTTGGCGGTTTTACTTTTAGGAGCTATTTTGTTATGATGGAGGTAGGGACAGGTTTAATTAAGAAGTGAGCTTCCATGGGATTTTGTTGGTGGGGGGTTGGTTTGATGGTGGGGTTGTCTTTGATAAGTGAGGATACAGCTTGAAGGAAGTGTCTTTTAAGGAAGGAGTGGGTTGTTGACTTTGGCGTGGATTTAGTAGATTTTTGGACCAATAACCAGAATATTTTAGGATTGTTTTGGTATGCCTGCTGTAAGTTAAGAGTAGTGGAGTTTTTTTCGTAAAACCATATACTGTGTTTAGTTTTTATTTCTTATCTGTCTGTAGTGTAGAAGTTTTTCCTGGGATTTGTTGGCATGCCATGCTTTCCAGGTCTTGTCTCTAACCACCATTAGTTGCCTACTATGTTTAGATAGCCATGTTGTTGGAATAATTTTAACTCTGTTTCTCCTGATAGAGGCATATTTGTTCAGTATATTGGTAAGGGTTTTATTAAATTTGAGGATGGTTTTATCTAAAGGAAAAATGTTTAACCTATTCAAATTGTATTGCTTGAGAGTAGAGATGAAACGGTCTACAATAAAATTGGATAGGTTACACACATTCTTGTATGTGTGATATTTTACTGATGTATCTGATGTTTTATCAGATGCAGTTTGGGCCCAATGGTGATGGTTTCTTAGGGTTTATTGGTAGCTGCCCAGGACAGTATGTCCTGTGCTGTGCTGATGTTCTGCAACGTGGTCTTAGCTTTTGCAGATGTCATAGGAGCTGTTTGACACCAGGCACATCTGTTTAGTGGAGGTTGTCTTGAAAGTTATGCAGTCCTAGTAGTTCCTCAGTGTGGTCTACAGCATCAAAGCCAAGGAAACATGCCTTGGTCCATAGAGCCAATGCCACATCCCCCCCGTCCCCAGCTAATCATATAGTTATGGTGAGGATGGTTCAAGAGGATACACATACTGGATGCCTGCATCCATGTTTCACTGTTGTGCAAATTCATCCATGTAACAGACACAGTTTAGTGCAGGAATTTTCATTTACTTATCCATTGTGGTATCCCCATCTTGTGAATGGGTTAAGAAGTTCTGTGTATATAATTTTGCTTGTTGCTTTTAACTGTGGGTCAGTTTATTTTCTTGATCTTCCTTTCTTACTTGTGACTGTTTTTTGAGATGGTGTGGAATATGGAATTTGTGTTTTTAATCCTAAGAACATGTTGATAGCTTGTGAGGACATAGCTTACACACAGACCTATGCAACAGTACTTTTTTTCATTTGCTTTGCTTACTGAGAATTCCGAAAACTTGGCTGATGCACTAATAGAAAAGGTTTTCTCATTCAGGTTTGATTTTTTTCAGAACATGCACATTATTAATGTATATCATGGTATTTATCCGCAGATTTTTATGTAAACTAATAGACTTCCATTGACCCAATGATGCAGTATTTTTAATACTGCTGCCGTACAGCAGGTCGTTCTCTGGTGTGGTTCTAGATGCCTTCGGCATGCACATGCTGAGCTTGTGGGGTTTTGCAGGGTACTGGGTGCTTCATCTTCCTGTCACATCACAAAGACATACTGTGGGTGAGTTGTTTATGCTGTGTATCAGTGTACATGTTTATCCTGTGACAGGGTGGTACCCCCCTCCAGAATTAGTTTCTTTATCATTGCCCTTAGTGAATGCCTGGACAGGCTGCATCTCTTGTGCTGTGATTAATTGGATTGTATAGGTAATCAAACAATAAATGAATGAATGAAAATCAGAGCTGGATCATGGTCAAATGGGGCCTTAAGCAGGGTAATGGAACAGTCCCCCCCCAGCAGCCATTCAGCATCCCATTACTTGGCTATCTCTCTCAATTTCCCATAAACACTGTTCACATCTGTCAGAGCCGCATGCTGTTTTCTTCTTTACTTCTACAATGATTACAGGTATTTGGATTTAATTTAAAACTTTTATTTCAGATTTTATAGCACAAACCTTAATAGCCATTTGCTAAACAAAACAGTACCGAGTCACAATGAGAATTAGCATGAGTAACAGTAAACTTCTCTACCCTTAAAACTCAAATCCAGTCAGACTGCATTGAAACCCACATTCAGTAAACATGCATCTTGTCATTGGCAGAGTAAGGGTACCTTTGGGCTGTTTTTAAACCATGGGCCCTCAGCACACATTTTAAAGACCACACATAAATGCATGTGATCTTTGACTCACTTTCCAGATTGGATTAAATTATATTTCTTGTTTAACACAGCAAGACTTATTTTAGATTTGTAGTTTTGAACAATTTAGCTGAAGTATGTAATAAAACGTATGAATCAATGACAAAAATACTAGTTTCAAAATATTTCAACTGTACAAGTCCACTCAAACTTTTGTCATTATAATCCATCAATATCAGTCAGTATGCACAGTTTCTGTAGGAGTTAAAGTCATCTGAATAATTCTACATTAAAGAGAACTGTTACTAATGCAGGGGTTGCTGCTGCCAAACAACTTTGCATTTCAGTGCCACTGCTTCATCTAATAATTCAGTGCCTGCTGTCTTTGAAGAATAAATTGCCAATGTAACATCAAAAAAAATGATGTGCTGGTGATATGCAATAGGGAATGGCTGGCAAACTGACAACAGGCTCAGAGTTACTAGGTAGCTGTAAAAAATGTGCAGCCCCCCTGCGGGGGTGACGGTAATCAATTTACCTAGTGTGGGAATAAAACCCACAGTTTTCTGCACCAAACACACATGTGCTACCTGTTGCACCACTATGACTGATTGTAAACAACCTGACTAAGAAACTCTGTGGCTGATATTGACAGACTGTAATCCTCAATGATTTACAAATATATATATATATATATATATATATATATATATGGCTGGTCAGCAGGTGTCCCAAGATCGAACACTTTCTGGGGTTGGGGAATATGCCCTTACCTCTTGTTTTGTGTAATCCCAGAGTTAGTATATATAAACAGCAGGGGGTGGGTAGGGGTGGGGGGTCACCCCTGCAAAAAATGTTTTATTTATTTATTTATTTATTTATTTATTTTTTGCATATGCACTTTTGACAGAAAATCATCGATATTTAGTGTGTCTATGATGGGTGTATTCGATGTATATGAATGTATGTATATACATAGAGTGTCATGATTGTCTTTGACTCCAGTTTTATTGAATTTTGACTAATGCAGCAGTTTAATTCTTTGATTGCTGTAAGTCATCAGGGGACTGTGGCTCGTAGGACTTTAACAGTGTAAGTGAAGGGCTATATTTTATTCACTTAAACTTCTAAGTTTTGGGAAGATGTGCAGTTTTCCCAAGATCTGCAGAGAGTGGTTAGATGTGTGCTGTGGTCTGAGGAGTCAGTAGATATATGCCATTGTTCAGGGTGTGATTAGATGTGTGCCATCATTTGGGGAGTGATTAGATGTATGCCAAGGTTTGGGGGTATGATCTTCATCATTAGGTAATGTGCTTCATCACGTTGAAGACAGGTGTTAGAAGATCAGTGAGGATGACATAGGGCTTTTCTCTCTTGCCTTGCTGCTGCTTTAGCACTTGGTATGGTAATCAAACCCAGGACAGCTTGTCTGTAGTTAGTGTTTCAGCCCTCTATGCCATGAGCTGGCTTGGGATATGACTGTATTGTGCTTTCAGAGCTGGCATTGGTGTACTTTATTTGCAGGGTATGGCAGATTAATATCTATGTATGTATATTTACTACATGTGTGTATTTTATGATGTTCTTCGTGTTTCACTGTTGCAGTCATCACATTTGGGTTATCCCTGCCAGGGTAGCCCTCTGCTGGCCCGAATACCAGAGACTTAGTATTTCTACATCAATTGCTGTCACTTGAGGACTGACGTCAGGTCATCAGTAGTATAAAGTAAGGTAGCCGACACCATTACATCAGTCTTTCTTGCCGTGGAGCCCAAAGCAGAAGCAGTTCACATGAGTGCCGTTTTTGTCTACCGAATTGAAGTTGAAGTCTTCTAAAGCTAACTACCCCATTGGGGATCCTTTTTTCTTGCACTAACCAATGTCAGAAAAAGTTAATAATTGTCTTACCTGTGGAAAGCAAATACCAAACCGAGACTTCCTCTCTTACTGCATCACTTGTTTAGGCCCAGACCACGACATCCCTTGTTGTCACTTCTATGCCTTGTTCAATGCCAGAACTATCCATTGTCTGGCCCTTATTGCAGCCAGATATTTTCACTTACTGTCCTCGAATTCCAATATGGCTTTGGTAAGCTATCTGACAGCAGATCTTCCGAAAAAACATAAAGATAAAGACAGAGACAGACCGTATAGTTCCAAACCTACTGACGACACTTCTGTTAAGCCAGTCGTCAGTTCTCCAGTACTCAGTGAGGCCTTTTAGCAGCCCCTGATGCCCACTTCTGTTGATTTGCAGGTCGCTACCGAGACCCTTTCAGAGTCTGGTATGCCACAAAACTCTTCTCTGACTAAGGATCCTGGGGTCGTCTCTACCTTGGATGAGTCCAGAGCCACTGAGCAGGCACCAGCTTTCGAGGAAGTCCTTCACACGAATCTCAACACAAATCAACATCTTTCACGACTACCATTCTTTCTAAAACTACTGAGTTTCTTAGGCCCAGGGTATGAAACACACCCAAGAAACGAACAACCCACTCTCAGGCACCTCCTACCTTGCCTCAGTCTCAAATGCTTAAAATGGCAGAAGACCTTATCATGCTGATCAGGGGAAGCCAAGCTACCCCCTCCAAAAGGAAAAGAGATCTGTCCCCTGTAGTTTTGGCTGAACAAAAGTCAGATGAATCTGATGCATCTGAATATGAAGACATGCAACCCCTCTCCACTTATGAGGATTCTGATGCAGAGGATTCCATTCCTTCAGCCTCTCCCCCAGAGGATTTTTCCTTTGGGGAAACCCTACATACTTTAAGGGAGCATTTCCAATGGGAGAGTCAGGACTATTAAAAAGAGACTCAGGGAATTCCTAGATCTTCCACAACACAGACCCTTGGCCATCCCCCAAGTCCTGGATGTTGTGAAGGATGTTTTCCTCAAATCCAGCTTGACTCCTGACACTCTTCCTCCTGCTCCCAGAAAACCAGATAGGTACTGTACAGTCCCTGACTCACACAAATCATAATCATCTTCTTTCGGCTGTTTCCCGTTAGGGGTCGCCACAGCGGATCATCTGTTTCCATTTCTTCCTGTCCTCTGCATCATGCTCTTTCACACCAACCACCTGCATCTCCTCTCTCACCACATCCATAAACCTCATCTTAGGCCTTCTTCTTTTCCTCTTATCTGGCAGCTTCATCCTTAGCATCCTTTTCCCAATATACCCAGCATCCCTCCTCAGCACATGTCCAAACCAACGCAATCTCGCCTCTCTTGCTTTGTCTCCAAACTGTCCAACCTGAGCTGACCCTCTAATATACTGATTCCTAATCTTGTCCATCCTAATCACACCCAGTGCAAATCTTAACATCTTTAACTCTGCCACATCCAGCTCTGACTCCTGCCTTTTCGACAATGCTACCGTCTCCAACCCATATAACATAGCTGGTCTCACTACCCTCTTGTAGACTTTCCCTTTCACTTATTGGTACCCATCTGTTACAAATCACTCCTGACACTCTTCTCCACCCATTCCACCCTGCCTGTACTCTCTTCTTCACCTCTCTTCCACACCCACCATTACTCTGAACTGTTGATCCCAAGTACTTAAACTCATCCACCTTTACCAACTCTACTCCCTGCATCCTCAGCATTCCTCTACCCTCCCTCTCATTTACACACATATATTCTGTTTTAGACCTGCTGACCTTCGTTCCTCTCCTCTCTAAAAGCATATCTCCACCTCTCCAGGGTCTCCACAAATATCTTTTTAAAAAAATCCTACAGCTGACCCTGAGGTCATTTCTCAAGGGTGAAAAGGGATTAAAGCAACCACTGCCAAGAATCCCACACCCTCAGACAGGGCTTCCTGAGCATTGGACAGATGGGCCAAAAGAGTATACACCTCAGCTACTCTTGCTATCAGGGTACTAAATTGTCATTTCCATATGCTGAAATTTCAGCAACATACCTTGGAACTCCTTAAATAAAAAATGTCTTCCTTTTCTGCTTGGGCAGAATCTAAAGATTTACAAGAGTTAATGCATTCTGCAAGTCAAGTAACTAAACACACCTTGCACTGTGGTTTTGACACCCTAGAAGCTTCTTGCAGGGCAGCAGTCACTAGATCTGTCATTAGAAGGCATGCATGGCTCAAGGAACAGCCCCTGCCAGACCATGTCAAATCTAAGTTGTTGGATGCCCCCTTGCACAAAGATAAATTATTGGGTGCTAAGGCAAAAGAGGTCTTAAAAAGATGGAATAAAAATGCAAAAATCTATGCAAACAGTTAAGGATTTCTTGCATGTCCAGCCACCTAGGTTCAACAGGCATTGTCCCTCCAAACACTGGTCCTTTCCTGCTCCCAGTAAACCAGCCCAGCCTAGGCCCCATGGAAGCAGATACAGCAGGCCCAGGGAATCCAGAGATCTAAACAGTGGACTACCTCCACTTCAAAACCAGGGAGTTCTAAGCCACCCCCTTATGGTAAGAACTCACAATGACTCACCTCTTCCACCCCTGCCCTCTGCCCACCATCACTTACCCCCAGAAGGAAAACTCTCCTTTCACTCAAGCATCTGGGCCACCATTACCAAAGACGTCTGGCTTCTGAACATTGTGTCTCAGGGATTCAGATTTTTCTTCCACACCCTTCCAATCCCAAAAGGGTACCCAGATCAACCACCAAATCAGTGGGGAGAGGTTCAAAAGCATATCCTTTTTCTGCTCTCTATGAGGGTAGTAGAGCACGTTCCTACAGAACAGATAGGCCAAGGTTTCTACTCCAGACTTTTTCTGGTGCCCAGAAAAGAGGGCACCTGGCACCCCATTCTCAATCTGTCCATTCTAAACACCTTCCTGGTGATCCCAAAATTCAAAATGCTCACCCTCCAACAGCTGCTACTTATGCTGTCCAAGGACGCTTGGCTAGCCACCCTGGATCTAAAAGAGGCTTACCTCCACATTCCTATCAGGAAATCATGCAGGAATTATCTCCGCTTCAGGGCAGGATCTCTACACTTTTGGTTTTATGTGCTTCCCTTTGGCTTATCTACTGCTCCCAGAGTTTTCACAAAATGTCTGGCTCCAGCCATTGCCTTTTGCAGACAAAGAAGTATTCAGATTTACCCATACCTAGACTACTGCTTTTTTCAGGGAGACAGTCAGGAAAAGCTGCTTAAGCACCTGGGCTTTGTAAAGACCCTACTAACCTCCCTAGGGTACATGATCAATGAAAAGAAATCCAAACAGGTGTCCACCCAAAGGATAATCTTCCTGGGAGCAAGTCTGGGCACAGCATGCCAGATGGCATACCTTACTTGAGAGAAACAAGTTTTCCTGACAGCCTACTTCTCTCAACTAGCCACCAGGCCCCGGCTGTCTGCAAGTTCTGGGGTTCATGGCATCTTGCATACTACTCATTTCATATGCCAGACTGCATATGAGGAAACTTCCGTGGTACCCTAAAGAGCCTTTGGTGTCAACACTCTCCAGACCTGGAAACTCTTCTACCTATAATTCCTTGCCTCAGAAAAGATTTTCTTTGGTGGGCAACAGCATGCTCCCACAACAAGGGAATGCCTTTCTCCCCACCCCAGCCACCCAGACCCTCACCACAGATGCATCAAACTACGTTTGGGATGAACACCTGGCCGGCAGATGCATACAGGGCCACTGGAGCCCACAGCAAATCCCTCTGCACATCAATCAAAAAGAGATGATGGCTGTGCAGCATGCCTTGATAGCTTTCAAGCCCCTTCTCTCTCCAGGGACTTCCTGATCAAAACAGACAACACCACTGTGATGTTGTACATCAACAAGCAGGGAGGGACTCACTCCTACCCTCTATGCAGGCTGGCCATGACACTTTGGCATACAGCCTCTGCCATGCAACTACACCTGTTAGCACAATTCCTACCAGGCTCTCTCAACTCTCTGGCAGACCAATTAAGCAGAAATCGTCTGGACCCACACGAGTGGCAACTCAACAGGAGTATCTTCACCCTAATAACTCAGAAATGGGGAACCCCAAAGGTCCACCTCTTTGCTTCCCACACCAACCATCAGCTCAGCAAATTCTGCACCAGGGAGCATCACTGCATGGCTTGGAAAGTGGATGCCCTGTCCTTCACCTGGGTCAATCTACTGGTCTATGCCTTTCCTCCCCTACCTCTCATACCCAGGGTACTGCTCAAAATTAGGGAGGAAAAACCAAGGACCATTCTTATAGCTCCAAACTGGCCCCGGCAGCACTGGTACCCCTTGCTGTGCAGCCTGTCCACACTACCTCCATGGCATCTTCCTCAGATCCCAAACCTCCTGACCCAGAGGGAAGGGGAATTCATGCATCCCCAACTGCAGACACACAATTTGTCAGCTTGGCTTATTCTGTAACCCTGAACCAATCTGCCAACCTCAGTAAACAGGTTCTGGATGTTATCCATGAGGCCAGACATCCTAGCACCAGAAAGTCTTATGTTGATAAATGGAAAAGGTTCTGCACCTGGATCCAGGCTAAGGGAGCCAATACGGCACAGCTCTCCCTCTCATCCTGGATTACTTTGCTGACCTACTACACACTGACCTCTCTTTCTCCTCTATAAAAATTCATGCCTCTGCTATTTCTGCTCATTTTCCCACTGAGCAGCCCCTTTTCTCACACCCTTTGATCAAACAGTTCCTAAGAGGGGCTAGCAACTTGAGGCCACCCAGAAGGGCACCAACACCAGCTTGGGACCTTAACTTTGTATTGGAAAAGCTAACCCTTCTCCCTTTCAAACCAGCTGCTTTTGCAGAGCTAAAATTTCTCTCTTGGAAGACAGCATTCCTTCTGGCCATCACTTCAGCCAGAAGACTCTCTGAGCTGCAAGCACTCATGGCTGTAAGACCCTTCATCATCTTCCATGCAGACAGGGTGTCCCTCAGAACTAACCCATCCTTCATAACCAAGGTGGTGCCCAGTGTGGCTCTCAACCAATCCATTCATTTGCCCACTTTTTTTTCCTAATCCCCAGAACAAGGGGGAAAGGATTCTTCACTCTCTAGATGTGCACAGTCAGCTCAGTTTCTATCTAGACAGGACTAAATCCTTTACAAAGTCTGATTTTATTTTTATTTTATTTATTTTATTTTACATTTGTTGACCGGGCTAGTCTAGCTGGACATATATCCCAGTATAGATAAAAATTACAGTGATCAATTGCTGGTTAGCTTTGCTACAGGGGCAGAAGGCAAAGCCATCTCCAAACAAACCTTTTCCAAATGGATAGCACACTGCATCCATTTCTGCTACAAACAACATGGAAAGCCTCCCCCCAAGGGGTCAGGACACACTCCACCAGAGCAGCCTCCACTTCTGCAGCTTTCCTCAGAGGAGTCCCCACCAGGGACATCCTGGAGGCTGCAATCTGGACATCTGTTCACACTATTACCAAGCATTACCACCTGCCTCTCTTCTCCAAATCCAGGCCAGGGTTTGACTCTGCAGTCCTGCAGGGCATCCTAGCCAGCCCCTAGTTTCCTTGACTGCCTCCACCCTTTTCCTCAGCTTTGGGAATCTACCCAAATGTGATGACTGCAACAGTGAAACACGAAGAACATAGTACAGTTGTGTACACTTACCATAAATGTAGCTGTTCAAGTGTATTCATTGTTGCAGTCCTGGTTCCCCTCTCTCCACCCCCCTTTCTTCTCTTTCTCCTTTTATTACCATTCTAACTTGTTGTTCTCCTTCACTTACAAGGGACATATTGGTATTTATTTTCCACTGGTGGGGTTCTTCCACCAGAACTTGGCCTCCTACTTTGGGGCTCCTGACAGGTTAGGGCAAGAAAAACTGATGTAATGGTGTTGGCTGCCTTACTTTATACTACTGATGACCTGATGTCAGTCCTCAAGTGACAGCAACTGACACAGAAATACTAAGTCTCTGGTATTCGGGCCGGCTGAGGGCTACCTTGGCAGGGATAACCCAAATGTGATGATTGCAACAGTAAATACACTCGAACATCTACATTTATGGTAAGTGTACAGAACTGTACTTTCTCCATGCATGTCTTTTTAGATGTGTTTTTCAATGCATGTGTTGGATTAGATGGGCAGGTTTTATCTTTGCTGTGGGATGCCATTTTATTCATCTTTTTTTTACTTCATTTGTAGAGAGTGTAGCAATGTCGGTTTTCTTACTTATTTATGTACTTGCTAACCATATAGGTAACTAGTTAAAGGAGTATTTTCAGCCATGACCTGAGGCAGTGGCAGCATGAGGTACAGTAACTCAAGACACGTTATAGTTCCTTAAGTACTGCTGTTCCTGAAGTTGTTTATGAAGTAATTCTGTAAATTGAAAAAAAAATCTAGTTTAATCAGAGGAGTCTGGGAGTGTAAAATTCCATTTTTCAAATGCATGCATACCCCTCTGTGCACAGACACACGCTCACACGAACACACACACACACACACACACACACACACACACACACACACACACACACACACACACACACACACACACACACACACACACACACATGCACACTCACTCCCTCACTCAATAATAATACCTCATAAAGAGCTGATCACAGCTTATTGAATACTGCCATGTTGGTCACAGTTATCATGATTTGCAAAGGCACAATCATGACTAGATAGATTCTCTGTGTAACCAGTGGCAGCTGAGATACTTTAATATATGGTATGTTGTTTATAAATAAAGAAAAAGGAAGAAAAGGGTTAAGTGTCATTGTACTCATAGCAGCAGTAGCAGTCTCAGTAGCACAACAGGGAGCACACTCACTTTTGGTACAAAAGGCTGTGGGTTCTACTCTGACAGAGAGTAGGTCGATTACAAACACAGTAATGCTGCATAAGGGGGCTGCTGCACTCTAGCGTGTGCCTTCCTTTGGGTGAGACATTAAACCAAGATCCCAACTGCCTGAGCTGGTGGTAGCTCAGGTGAATGTAAAAAATCCCATGGCATCTTTTGAAAAGAGAAGGGGAAATTCCTCAGTGCCCTAGTCAAATTTCCCCTAGTTAGTATACATACCATCTTGGGTCTCCCCTGAAAAGAGGCTATTAGCCTATTGGGACTAACCCAGTCAAAAAAGGATAAAATAAAATATGTACATATTTTCCCTTGTCAGAGGTAGTGTTGTGGATTTTGCTGTACATTTAGTCACAGTTTATGAGAAATTCCATTTATAATTTAGAGTAACAGCAGATGAAATTGACAGAATTAACTTAAAAAAAAGTTTGTTTGCTCCAAAGTTCACTGCACTATCTTTCCATACATATCAGGTTATTTTTGAAGCTAAATACTTTCGTTCTCAATCACCATACTCTGAAATGGCTTTGTTAAGCCATTCGACTACCGATCTTCCGAAAAAACGTAAGGATAAAGACAGAGATAGACCGCATAGGTCCAAAACTGCCAACGACTCTTCCATTAAGATAGCCGCTAGTCCGCCAGTACTCAGTGAGGTGCTTTCGCAGCCCCTGATAACCACTTCTACAGATTCACAGGCCTCTGCTGAGACCCATTCAGAGTTTGGTATGCCGTGAGATGCTTCTTTGACTGTGGAACCTGTGGATGTCTCTACCTTGGATGGGTCAGGAGCCGCTATGCAGGCACCAACTTCTGTGGGTGTATTCAGGCCTTCGGATTTTCATATTAAACCAACGACTTCATTTCAATTTAAAAATACCGAATTCCTCAGGCCTAAACCTCACACTATGCCTAGAAAACTGACTTCCAAAGTGCATTCTTAGGCCCACATGCCTCAAAAACAAATGATTAGAATGGCTGAAGACCTTATTACCTTAATTAGGGGAAGCCAGCCTTCCCCCTCTAAGAGACCTTGAACTGATTTCCCTTCTGATTCTTCTGATCAGGAATCTGATATCTCTATTCCTTTTGACTACCAGGATTGTCTACTTACGAGGATTCTGATGCAGAGGATTCCATTCCCTCTGCTTCCCCTCCAGAGGATTTTTCTTTTGATGAAACCTTGCATACCCTTAGGGAACATTTCCGAAAGCCAGGACTATTCACAGCCCAAAAAGAGACTTAGGGAATTCTTAAACCTGCCTCAGCACAGGCCTCTAGCTATCCCTCCTGTTCTGGAGAATGTAGATGATGTTTTCCTGGCATCCAGCCTAACCCCAGACACTTTGCCTCCAGCTCCCAGGAAACCTGACAGGTTCTATTGAGTACCTGACTCTCACAAATTCCTCTTCAAGAATCCTACTGTGGATCCAGAGACCATTTCCCAAGGACCTAAAAACATTAAGGCTACTACTGCCAAGAATCCTACCCCTTCTGACAGGAATTCTAGGGCTTTAGACAGATGGGGTAAGAAGGTATATACCTCTAGTACTCTGTCCATTATGGCTTTAAATTGCCAGTTTCATATGTTAAAATATCAGCAACATATTATGGGACTACTTAAACAGAAAATGATGTTGATTCCTGACTGTGCTGAACTCAAAGATTTACAAGAGTTAATGCATTCTGCTGACCAAGTTGGTAAACATACTTTGCAATGTGGTTTTGATGCTTTAGAAGCATCTTGCAGGGCTGCTGTCACTGGGTCTGTACTTAGAAGGCATGCTTGGCTTAAGGAACAAAACTTGCCAGATCATGTTAAGGCTAAATTACTGGATGCACCCTTAAACCAAGACCGCCTTTTTGGCAACTAAGTGAAAGAAGTCCTCAAAAGAATGGAGGAAAAAGCTAAATCTATGCAAACTGTTAAAAGATTTCTTACCAAAGTACAACCACTAGATTCAGTAGGTACTGGCCTTCAAAGAACTGGTCTTTTCCAGTCCCTTCCAGGCCTTCTCAGTCCAAACCCAGGAGCAGCAGACCACCAAAACTTCAGTCTCAGGATATGCACAGATCTAATCTGTGGGGGGCTCCCACTTCCAAAGCAGGGAGTAGTAAGCCACCCCCTATGGAAAAATTGCACAATGACTTATCCTTAACTCTTCCAAGCCTTGCTGAACTACTTGCACCTTTAGGAGGAAAGCTCGCTCTGCATGCAAAAAACTGTGAATTCATTACCCAAGACAAATGGGTTTTAAACATAATTTCCCTAGAATACAGATTCCACTTTCACTCTCTCCCATCCCTAAGTGGATGGCCAGACCTCCCCCCAAACATAGCTGACCTTAGGCATAGGCCAACTAGGCGGCCGCCTAGGGTGCCACTCTATTAGGGGCAGTTTTTCCTGTATTTATTTGGTGTAGGTAGACCAGGATAGGGGCACCATGTGGTGGTGGTGGGGGCTGTGGAGCCCTTTTGCCTAGAGCACCAGTTGACCTAAGGCCACTCCAGCCCCCAAACCAGTGGGCAGAGGCCCAAAAACAAGTTCTCTCTCTCCTCAGCATCAAAAGGCTATTCAACCTGTCCCAGCAGAACAAAGGGGGCAAGATTTCTATTCAAGACTGTTCCTGGTTCCCAGAAAAGAAAACTCCTGGCTTCCTATCCTGGACCTGTCTATCCTCAACACCTTTCTGATGGTTCCAAAATTCAAAATGCTAACTCTTCAACAGCTTCTTCCTATGCTAGCCAAGGTTGCCTGGCTGGCAACCCTAGACTTAAAAGAAGCTTATTTGCACATCCCAATAAGGGAGTCTTGCAGGAAATACCTACGCTTTAGGGCAGGCTCCATGCTCTATCAGTTCTATGCACTTCCCTTTGGCTTATCTACTGTGCCCAGGGTGTTCACAAAGTGCCTAGCTCCAGCCATTGCATTTTGCAGGCAGAGAAATATTCAGATTTTCCCATATTTGGACGATTGCCTGATTCAGGCAGAGAGTCAGGACTTGTTATTACAGCACCTGGAATTTGTAAAGAGACTTCTAACTTCACTGGGGTACACCATCAATGAGAAGAAATCACACCTAGTACCCTGTCAACAGATTATATTCCTCGGAGCAAGCTTGAACACAACTTCCCAGATGGCATTCCTCACTCCAGAGAAACAGATTTATTTGATAACCTACTTCAACCTATTGGCTACAAAAAAACAGCTATCTGCAAGGAAAATCCTGCAAGCCCTGGGGTTCATGGCCTCTTGCATCCTGTTAATTCCATATGCAAGACTGCATATGAGGAAACTTCAATGGTATCTAAAAAGTCTATGGTGTCAGCATTTTCAGGACCTGGAAACAATGATTCCTGTCATCCCTTGCCTAATGGCAGAGTTACTTTGGTGGTCAGAGGCTTGCAACCACAACAAGGGACTCCCTTTCACTCTACCCCCTGCCGCCCAATCAGACTCATCAGACTATGCATGGGGGGGGGGCTCACATGGAAGGGTAGTGCATTCAGGGCAAATGGAACCCGAGACAGATGCACCTGCATATGAATCAAAAAGAAATGTTAGCTGTACAGAATGCTCTGACAGCCTTCAAAAACCTTATTCTTCCAGGACAACTATTGGTAAAGACAGACAACACCACAGTTATGTGGTACATAAACAAGCAGGGGGGGAACCCATTCCTACCTACATAGCCTTGAGCAAGAAAGTGACCCTACAAGCTCAATTCCTGCCAGGCAACTAAATTCACTGGCAGACAACTTAGGCAGAAATCTCATGGACCCACACGAATGGAAACTGGAACCCAAAATATTCAAGCTCTTGAGGAACAAATGGGGGACTCCAGAGGTAGACCTCTTTGCCTCCTTTCAGAAACAGCAATTGAAAAAGTACTGCACCAGAACTCCCTACTGTAAGCTTGGAAAGTGGATGCCCTGTCCTTTACCTGGGAAGGCCTCTCAGTTTATGCCTTCCCCCCGCTGCCTGTCCTCTTGAAGGTCCTGCTAAAGATCAAACAGGACAAGCCAAGGACAATTCTGATTGCACCACACTGGCCACACTAGCACTGGTACCCTCTTTTGTGCAGTCTGACAGTGCTACAACCATGGCACCTCAGACTCCTTTCCTGCTGTCCCAGCAGGTGGACCAGATTCTACACCCTTAGCTTCAAACCCTGAACCTTGCAGCCTGGCTATTCCCCTGAGCTCACCTCTAGCAACCCTCTGTAAGCAGGTGCTGGATGTCATTCTTGAGGCAAGGAGGCCTAGTACTAGAAAATCCTCTTCAGAAAAGTGGTAAAGATACTGTTCCTGGAGCCAGTCTCAAGGGGTGGGCACAACGGTGCCCAGCTTACCTCATATTCTAGATTATTTAACAGAAATGCTGAAGGGCCTATCTTTCTCGTCAATTAAGATTCATGCCTTAGCCATATCAGCAAATTACAATACTGATCCACCCCTTTTCTCTCATCCACTGCTAAAACAATTCCTTAGAGAGACCAAAAATTTAAGACCCCCCAGGAGAGCTCCCACTCCAGCTTGGGACTTTGTGTTGGAGAAACTTACTCCCCCCCCACTTTGAACCAGCTGCTACAGCAGAGTTGAAATTTCTTTCTTGGAAAAAAGCTTTATTTCTAGCCATCACTTCTGCAAGAAGAGTGTCTGAACTGCAGGCTCTTATGGCAGTGGAACCCATCATTATCTTCCATGCAGACAGGGTTTCCCTCAGGACTAATCCATCATTTATGCCCAAGGTGGTATCTAGTGTGGCTCTGAACCAGTCCATTCATTTGCCTACCTTTTTCCCTAATCCCCAGAATAAAGGAGAAAGGATATTGCATTCCCTGGATGTGTACAGACAGCTTAGATTCTATCTGGACAGGACTAATCATCTCAGAAATCTGACCAGCTGCTAGTCATCTTCTCAGCAGGGGCAGAGGGGAAGGCCATTTCAAAGCAAACCATTTCCAAATGGATAGCACATTGCATCCATTTCTGCTACAAACACCATGGAAAACCTACCCCACAGGGGATAAGAACACATTCCACCAGGACTGCATCTATTTTTACTGCTTTTCTCAGAGGAGTCCCTACCAGGGACATCCTGGAAGCTGCAACCTGGAGCTCTGTACATACTTTCACCAAGCATTACCACTTGCCTATCTTTTCTAAATCCAGAGCTGGATTTGCCACAGCAGTTGTACAGGGCCTTATTGCTAGCCCTAATGCTCCTTAACTGCCTCCACCCTTTCTTAGCTTTGGGAATCAACCCAAATCTGATGACTGCAACAGTGAAACATGAAGAACATAGTACAGTTGTGTACACTTACCATAAATGTAGATGTTTGAGTGTATTCACTGTTGCAGTCCTGGTTACCCTCCCTCCAGCCCCCTGACTTCTCTTTACTTTTATCTATCTTTTTGGGATATTTTATATCATGTGTATTTGCTTTTTGCTGGGGGTGTTCCATACCATGTAATTGCTTCCTATTGTGGGGGCACCTGACATCTGGGGCAAGAAAAACTGATGTAATGGCATCAGCTGCATGTTTTATAACCCTGACAACCTGACGTTATGGAAGAAGTGACAGCATCCGACACAGAAATCCCAAGACTCTGGTATTCAGGCCGGCTAAGGGCTACCTGCAGGCAGATAACCCAAATGTGATGACTGCAACAGTGAATACACTCAAACATCTACATTTATGGTAAGTGTAAACAACTGTACTTTCTCTTAAATGTGAAAAGACTGTATTGGATGTTGAATTGAAAAAAATGTAACAGTGCACTCTGCTGTAAGAAAGCTGATAATTCAAGCATGTCATGCCTGTCTTTGATCTCAGGGGTCTGAGCTAAGATGTCTGGATGAAGGACTTCTGGCTATTGTTTTGAGACCAGAGTTAATTGCTAGAATTTGCATGTATAGTTTCTTTTATTGTTCTGGCTTCCTGACCAGCTACAGGATCAAAAGGGCTATTAACTTCTGAGTTCTGTTAGCCTGGGAACCAGACAGAAATTATGTAATCTGAAATGAATCAGTGGTACTGTGTTATCAATTTAAGGACAGAAAGAATGAGGGCATTGAGCATTTTGTCTTCAGAACATCCAACATCACCAGCACTGTCTTGCTGTATATGTAAGTTTATTTTAGAACTTTGTTTTCTCTTAGATATAGCTAGGAAATAGGGAGATTAGATTAGTTGGTTTTTTTTTCTGTATTGATGTCAGAACTTTTCTACTGTATTTTTAAGCATTTCCTGTGATCTCTGAAGTCTTTACTAGTACTGTGTAGTAAGAAGTATTGTCTTGTGTTTTTATTATTTATTATTAAATATTTTTAAACCTTTCAACTGTGGCTGTTTTGTGTAGAGTTAATTTAAGATCTAAGAGTACATTGCATGCATATAGTGATACTGGTCAAGCCACTCCAATAAGCCTTGTCTGTTCAATTGCACTTACCATTTGGATAAGAATATTGCACAGTATAATTGGACACCCTTTCATAAGGGTCTTTTTAGTAGCTGATAAATATTAGTGGGTGGTGGCAGTGATTCCTACCAATCTGGGTGAAAGGGGCACAGCTGGATAACCTGTGCCAGCCTTCCCCAGGAGTGTCTGTGTGGTTGTATATAACTCTTATCTCAGAGTGTGTGCATGTGTGTCAGCTACTTGGGCAGGGACACAAAGCACTGGTTGGACAGAGAGGGTACTTGAGGTTTTAGCTTGCCCACTTGGCTGAGATTTTGACCCTATAGCTGTGGCAGTGGGGAGTCTTATTGGGGATCTGGAGAGAAAGGGAGAGACCAGCTCCAGACTGGCTGTGATCTCTGTGTGCTCTTAAGGGAAATTGTACTTTACTGTGTGTGCATTTATTATCCTTTCCCTATATGGATGCCCCTCACTGGTGTTAGTGGTGAGTATTGAGGCTCCTTGATTGCTGGGCCAGTGCACGGGCATCACACTACTGTTGGTTTCTGTCTCCATCATTTAAGTCACCCATTATGAACATGTAATATATTCTCTAAAAGCATTAGAGTACTTAAAAAAGTGTTCTTTTTATCAACTCTTTCTTTACATTTAATTTGAAGTGCCCTCTTATGTTCATTAACACCTTTCTATCTCATACTAGATATGATGGAACAATTTGTACATGATCATTAATAATACTGTTTTAATAGTTTAACCACAACTCTTTGAAGCTACTCTGTTTATACCAGAATTACATAACAAATACAGTTTAAAGCTGACTGTTGAGTATACTACTGCTTAAAGCAGAAGTACTGGAGAAAGTACAGTTATGAGCTAAAGACTCTCAAAACATAGAGTTTAAAATATTTTTTTGCAGGGACACGTGGACTTCTCACATCCTGTTATTGGGATCCTTAACCCACACCTCTTACTTTTCAGTCTGCAGCTTGGAGAAGGAGTTATTAGTGATAGGAAAAAAAAATGTCACTGTTTACTGGGAAGCTGCAGTCAAGGAAGAGAAAATACAGAGCATTCCGAGAGCAAGAAGATGCCTCCTTTGTGAAGCAAGCAGCAGCACATAAACATCTACTGCCTTGCACAGCTATGCCTGAGCAATTATAATTCAAACAATTAGGAGTTAGACAAACAGTTGACCCCTTATACCACCATACTCTACTGTTATTATATTGCTGGAACCTGGGAATAGCGTGTCAGGTGTAGAGGTGTGATAATGTGTGTGTGTGATAGCATCAGAACTGTGCAACAGCATTGTTTCATGACACTGTAGTTACATTATTGCTCCACTGGATTGATTCTGTGCTTAGGATTTAGATGAAAGCATTAAGTTCAGGTGTTTGCTTTGGCTGAATCTTTTTTCTTGGCATTTAAGAATGCAGTAAAGGAAGCAACCTGATTGAAAACAGCAGTTTCAGAGGAAGAAAGTGACAATCATCATGAAAACTGGGGCATTAGAATCCTTTCAGGATATACATTCTCAATCAGAAGATGACGTTAAAAACTTGTTTCAGGGACCATCTGAATCCATTAGACCAGACTTTTTCCAACAGTAGATAATTCAGTACATTTCAAGAATGAATTCGGAGCCAAGAGGATTTCTTCTAATAATGGTGGGCATCACTACACTTCTAATATCTTAAAACAGTCTAATAAGTGACAGCCAGAACATCAGTAGGAAGAGTCCAGTCTTGGAATAATTTCTCTGAAGGTATGGTGAGTTCTGATGATTATCTTACTTCATAATTACATAAAGGGTCAGGTCAGCCTGATATGGGCCCTAAGTCTCTAGCAATAAACAGCAATTTAGTGGTACCTTGCTAGGTGCAAGGTGTTTTGGGAAAACTTGCTAAGTTAAATAAAGACATTCAGCCTTTATCTAAACTGTCAGAAGAACTGTCTCAGGTAAAACAACATTTAATCCAAGTTACACATAAAGGACTCTTGTGTTAAATTAAAAGATAATTTTTTTTAATTATCAAATAAATGTAAGTCAATTAAGGCTGATAATTGCAAGCTATAAGGCATCTGTTTCTGAATTACATGAAAAAGTTTTAGATCTTGAGTTAAGATCAAGGAAATGCAGTATAGGCATACCACAGCACGTGGGTTCTTCAAAGTCCATACTTTACATGCTTTTAGACATCGAAACAGGTCTCAAGGAATTAATCACTATGGATGTGGATGTGGCACATAGAGTTGCCCCCCCCAAACCTGGTTATAACTGAGGTGTAATTATTGCTTTCAACAAGAATGAAAAAAAATAATTTTATTTTCAACCAAAGCTGCATAAGATTCTTTCATTATTTGCCACTACAGATCTTTCATAAAAGGAGGGCCTTTGCTGATATAAGGAAAGTTCATTAGCAGACAAGAATAGCATCCAAGTTCCTTTTCTCCATCATTCTTCAGATTAAATATAAACACATGTCATTAATGTTTCTTCACCTGATGAGGCTTGAGAAAATTTACAGGACATTAATGTATTGCTGCATCTCACTGAAAGGGAGTTATGTGTTGGATATGTGGACATATGTTAATATCTTGATGCAGCTATGCTGCTTTTTTGGGAAGGGTCCCCAGGGTGGCTGGATTTTTGGGTTGCAGTTAATTATTTATTAATGTTATTATTGTTATTATTATTATTATTATCACTACTATTTTCTGCAAAATGTATATATGAAGATAGTTTCTTTAAATGTATGTGAGTGGTATTAATAATACCATAAAAAGGGGAATTTAACATTTTAAACATATTAATACTGAAATTTCACGGTTATAACAGATTAATTTATAGATAAAATATAAAGGTTTTCAATAAAAAAGTTAAACAAGCATCTATTAATTCACAAGATAAAAAATCAAGAGGACTGTCTGTGCTACTTCATTCAAATAAATTCCAGATTATTAATCAGTTTTCAGATGCAAATGCTAGAATTTTATACATAAAACTTCAGGTATACATAAAACTTCAGGTAAAAATTAATGATTTTGTTATTGGTTCTATGTATGTACCTTTTAATGGTTATTGTATTATGTTACAAAAATATGCAGGATTAAGATTTCTGCATTTAGAGAAAAATTATCTTTGGTGGAGACTAATGTGAATTTAAAAAAGTCATTCTGAAAGATTGCATGCTAAGCTGCTAAAAGATTTTTTTGTTGGCACATACTTTTACTGATTCTTGGCAATATAAAAATTCTAATCTTACCAGTTTCACTTTTTCATCTCATAATTCTAAAAAAGGTCCAATAATCTATTTGTTTCTGACTGACTAGTTCAAAGTATTTTATCAAGTGATGTTCTCCCAAGACTGTCTGATCATTCTCTCGTTTCAATTGATATGTTTAAGTTAGAAAGTTAAAGATAGATTGTATATTGATAAATAAATATTTAATAAATGTTATACAGAAATTTAAGCAGCAATTAACACCTTCTGTTTAGCTAATGATGGAAATTGTTCATTTTCATGTAAATGGGATATTTTTAAGGATGGTTACTCATTTCAGTTAATTTTGAAAGTAAAACAGGATAGAAAAAGGGATACTGATTCAAGTTTAAAAGGTTTTCTATTTTACATAAACTGTATGAGGTAAATCTAAAAAAAAAAAAATTGTTTGAACCAACTAAGAAGACTAATATTTTCTTAAAACTTCTATCCAGTTTAGGGAAAGAAGATCAGCTTAAAGATTAATTATATTGATATAAGCAAGCAGATATACATGGTTCTCTTTTTCAATAGTGATTGTTTTCAAAAGTCAAAATTTAGGTTTATAAGTACGTCAAGAATAGGGAAGGAGTTTGTGATTAACAGTGAAAGAATTCATCAGGAGGTAAAAAATATTGTAAATCAGTTTATGATACTAAATTTAAGAATACTATCCAACAAATGATGCAATTTGTTTATGGAAATATGAGAAAACTGACAAATCAGAGTTCTGATGCTCCCTGAATTGACTTTATTAAGCAAATTATTCTTTGTTTTTCTTTTAAGGATAGACATCTCTACCTGTTGAACTCTATAAAAGTTTTATTCATATTTTTGTACCTTATCTTTGCAGACTTTATACTAATTCATATGTTTTCCCAAATCTAAACTCCAGCTTTACTCCGTAGCATATCACCTACTCTGAAGTGATCTCTGCCTAACATATAAAGCTATGTCAAACCCAGAGCTGTTGGACATGCTACACCTAAAGAAATTCCAATCCCTCCATGCTACACGCTCTAGGGACCTAAACCTTGTCACCACAATAAACAGAATGCTGGAGGGATAGATTCCTGTCCCAGAGACTTCCCATACTCTGGAACAGGCTACCCATCTATGTCAGGCAAAGTTCTTCAGTAGCACTCTTCAAGAAAAATCTTGATGAGTGGATTGGAAATAGGAAATACACCCCGGGGATCACTTCTGTGTCTCTGCTCGACAGTGGCACAGGAAAATAACTTTCTTGGGTGGCGTAAGCCAGGGAACCTTGTTGGCTGGGCTTACGTAGGCCCTTGGGACGATAGCCTAATACCTACCTATGAACCTATGAATCAATAGATATATTTTTATTACACTGGCTAGAAGAACTTTAATTTATAAAACAGGTAAGGATTCAACTATTATTAGAAATTACAGACCTATTTCATTGCTGAACACTGATTATACAATTGTAGCAAAAGCATTTTATTATTACATATTAAATCAACGGGTGGAGGTGATGTCACCAATTTAGTTTGATTACATCCCTGGCAAATCAATGTCTTTACCAATTCAGTTATTGAAGCAGTTATTTTATTTATTAATTACAATAAAAAAATCATTAAAAGAGGATATTGCACTTTTTTCACTAGCTATACAAAATGCTTTTGACTTAACTGATAAGCATTATCTTTTCTATGCTATTGATTATATTGGTTTTCTAAAGATTATTAAAATGTAATAGCCTTATTTTTTCAGACCAAATATTATTTAACTGTAAGTGGCTGAAACATGGATATAGACGAACAAAGATTGTAAGGATGTCCTCTTTTCATGGCATTATTTATTCTTGCAATTAACGCTATAATCAATATTATTTTGCAGGACACTAAAATCATTCCTTTACATATAAAACTTGTTTTTGTTAATATGCTGGTTTATGCAGATAATTTTATGCTGATAATTGAAAATAGTGCTTATTCAGCAGTAACTTCATTCATATTGTTAAGAAAAAAACCCAACAGATTACAGCATTTTACTTTAATAAATCTAAGCCGAAACTGATGGGTTTAATAAGGATACAGTAACTCTAGGTGAGTTTGTAAAGTAGTTGATATTTTCAAATGTTTAGGTTGGACTTTTACAGCTCATTTAGATTATATTGCATTAGCTCAGCTGAATGAAACATTTAATCAAATGGAACGTACTCTAAAAAATTGGTTTAATGCATCTGTTTCTTTTGCTAGATTTTGCTAGACTTTGTTAGATTATATTTCATTAAAATGAAAGTTTATCCTGTTTGGATTTTCTTTGTTCAGAACATGCTACCCCTTGGTTTATCATGGTACACTAAAGTCCGTTTACTCTGGTAATCTTTTTTTTTTTTTTGATGGGAGTCTGTCCTTATTTTTTTAAATTTGAAAAATTCTGTCTGGCAGTTGAGATTTTTTACGTGGTGAGAGAAGGTCAATTGAACAGCTATGCAGCATTATCATTTGAATATTTTGAAGAGATTTATTTTTAAATATAGGAATTAGATTCCTAATTTGAGTCTTCCTTTGGTGGATTTCCCACTGCTTTCTTGTTTGCCTGAGATGTTTTTAGTGGAAAGGAAGTGACAATGTGTTGAAGTGTTGTTCAGAGGATTTAAACTTCCAAAATAGTGTTAAGTTGAAACTGGACATCTCTAATTTCTCCTTGTTTGGTGTTGCTATGGTAAAATAAGGAAAATTAAGAGACAGTAATTTTTCAGGTAAAGATTTTGCTAGTAAGTATTTTAAAATGAGCAAGAAAGCCCACCTCAGTTTTGTACAAAATATTCAATACTGTGATTTAAAAAATTAAATGAGATTATGAATAACCAGAACTTGGAATTAAATGAGATATTACAATTTTCGGCTTTATTAACCTTATTAATCAATATTCCATGTTAATAAGATCTGACAAGAATAGGATTATCCAACAAGATATCTTACTGAGGGCATGTTTAACACCTCAGTGCCTAAGATCACTTTATCCTAACAAATTGTATTGGCATGGATGTGACATGATTGGCTGTTTGAAGCACATTTAGTAGGATTGTCCACGTACATCAATCTTGTGGGTGAAAACATGTTAATTTGTAACTTCATTGGTGGATAATTGTATTGACTGCAGATATGATTTATGGATGTTAGGTAAGAAGACAAATCTGTCAAATACTACCTTAAAATTGTAATGCTTGCTAATCTAGCCAATAAAATAATTATGTTAGAACAGTGGAATAAGGTGATTCCAGAAAATACTGATTTTCCCTTGCTGCACTTGTTAAGATAGTTTAATTGCTTTCATTAGTGTGAAATCTTACACAGTATTCTAATTTGATTGTACAAATTCTTCCCATTTTTATTTCTGCCTACCTGGAAATGGGGGAAGGTGAGGAGAGTTTAATTTGATTATACTGAGTTCCGTAATGAAGTACTAATTTCATTCATGTTGGAAATCAATAAAAAAGAAAAGAAAAAAAAAAAAAGACATTGCTTGATGAAGTGTTATTCTAGCAGGCCTCCTTTCACCCTGACTGTGCCACATCACTGCCATATCTTTGCAGAAACCAGGCTGTTATAAAGTTTTACACTGCTTTCTTCCTTCATATCATGCACGTCTTTTTCATGTATTACCTCATTTCTGTCAAAAGTCGTAGTAGTTACTGTGACAGCTGTTAACTTTCTTTGTCTTCTGGGCCAGTAGTCATTGATGTTCTAATCATATTTTTTGTCAGTCCTGTCTCAAACCTGTAGACAGTCTCATGCCACTGGAATGTCTTTTCCAAGGAACCAGGTGTGCACTAGTTAAGCTACACTGAATTATTTACCCTTAAAATCTTCATGGGTTGGACTACATTATTTAGGTCCTATGGATATGAAGGACCTAGGCTTTCTCTGTGTTGTGTTATTTTCTTTTCTTTTCAGTTCTCCTTGACTGTGCCCAAACTGAATTTGAACGGAGTTAATTTAATTTATGTTCTTAGTAAAGGAGCATATGTTTGGGGAATAAACTCAAGATATTTTATCCACTGAGGTGCATTATCTCCAGGGGTCCCTGTCCCTGAAGGTATGGATTTCATAATCTTGGAATATTCTGGGTGAGAATGTATCCCTTTTGCTAATTGCATCAGTTGCAATATGGGAAGAAAAATAATAATGGAATACTACGATGTGAAAAAGCAAAAACCGAATGAATAAATAAACAAAAACAACAAAGGCAGTAAAAAAAGAACTTTTAATTAAATATGTTTAGTGCTTTTTTCAGTTATTTTTTATTTATACAATATGGAAAGTACTGATTTTTTCCTTAAGTTGATATGTCAGATTAAACAAATTATCATGAAAAAAATGTAGAGTGTAGTCAAATTTCTCTTATTTGAATGATACTGGACACTAAAAAGATTAATAAACTGTAATCTGTGTTCATAGGTTAAAATGAACATTTTACTAATTCCGATGCTAAGCATTTTTGTGCTCCTTCAAACTTTTGTTACATTTTTAGTGGAACTGTTACAAAAAGAAGAATTAAATTCTAAATGAAGCCTTACCAAGGATTTTTGTAGCTCCAAGAATGTGCTGCTGTCAGGATTTGCAATACAAATCATATTGTACTAATAATACTTATAGCTGTGGTATTTGTCCTAGCTATACTATTAGAATTTTTTGTTAAGTGTTTTCCCCCTGTACCAGCCAGTTATTGAGCCCCTGGCTGAAACTGAAATAGTTACACATGGATTAGTGTTCTACATTGTTAGCAAATTTAAGTAAACAAATAAGTAAATACATACTGCAAATCTAATGTTATTCAGTTTGTTGGATTATGTTGTATGTGCATATAGCCTGTTTTGTGTTTCATCTTTATTTGTTTCTTTATACTTAGCCTTTTGAATGCTTGTGTTATAATAGAATGCTTTACATTTCCCTGCATTAGTATTTCTTTTATTAGCCACCCTATACACCACCAGAAGAAACACACCAGTGCTACTTGTGTACATCATCAGAGCTGTTTAATAGTTGATTGTTGGACCGTGGATTTGCTAGAGATGAGATAAATCACTGAAAAATTAAACGAATGGTGCTGGTCTGCATCTTTGGTGGGCTGTCTATATTCATTAAATGTATTTTACTTTATTTGTGATTGTGTTGTACAATAAATTAATTTTAGCCTGTTATATACCTACCCTGTCTATGATGTTAGGTTTGATAGTCTGCTTTACATTTTATGTTTTCAACAGTGGGCCATTAATTCTGATAAAGCCTGATTTAAAAAAACAAAACAAAAACAAAACAAACAAACAAACAAAAAAACAAGAATGCACAATCCAGGCTCCTTACAGAGTGAAATCATGCTGCTGTTATAAGGCCTCATACTAGTCTGTCTAATTATAATAGTAAGCAATTGGACTGAAATACCATCAGAATAACTGTCGTGTGCCATGCTGTCAAAATAGTTATCAAACTATGGCAATTCAAAGTAAAAAAAAAAAAATGATTGGCTAGCAGTTTCAGCATTACCCAACAGGAATGTGTAAATAAAGCCCCTTGTGGTGTATATGTTTGCTACAGAGTGTAATTTAGAATGTCATGGATTCACCGGCCCCCGCATATCACAGCTGCTGGCAAAGAAGTACGTATTGAGCATTGTAGAAAACCACTTCTTCAAACATAAAAACAATAGATTGTTGTTCATATATAGGACTTTAAATTGGGGGAACAACTGCCTGAGTCGGTGGTAGCTAGGTGGATGTAATAGATCCCATGGTACTTATCGAAAAGAGTAGGGGAATTTCTATGGCACCTTGGCCTGAAGAGGCTATTGGCCTAGTGGTACTAGTCTGGTCAATAAAGAGTGTATAAATAAAGAAATATTTTCCCCATCCCATAGAATGCAAATCTGAATGCTAAATCTTTGGACCAGTCAGAAAAGTACGACAATACCAAATACTGATTTTTAGAATTATTTTAAAATACTGAATGCTGTTTCTTCTTTGCTATAAAGTGCAACACACTATGTCACAGCTCCAGTCAAAAATCACTGTTTTGGCATGTCAAAATAGTATTTATTATCACAGAATAATGCTGTGTTTCTTAATTTTGTTTTCCATCTGAAAACATGCAAAGCCGAATGTTACAACTCCAATCGGATAAGTACTACTGTGTCAAATATTGCTCTTTGGCGTTAGTATAAAAGTCACGCACACATACAAGCAAACACACACACACACACACACACACACACACACACACACACACACACACACACACACACACACACACACACACACTTATGCAGATCGGTAATCATATACACGTATTCTCCATTAAGCAGTGCGTTCTGAAAGTACTGTTTGTGAAATGTTCCACCTTAAATAAACAAGGAGTAACTTCACTTAATAAAAAAAAAAAAAAAATCAGTGGAAAAACAGAGCAGCCATTTGTTAAAGGGAATAATGCTGTTCATCATGGGCAATAAAGGGAAATAATGGGATCCAGAGGTGTGGAAGCCCTTTGTCTGCGGTGCTGGCCATCACATCACCCATGTGTGATCTTTTACTTCCTGTGATATCCACCATCTTAGGCTTGTTGCCAACTTTGGCTCCCTGACAAGAGTTCAATTCCTTTATTACTTGCCATCAAAACTGCAATTATAAAAGAGTGAAATCAGTCAACCGTG
This sequence comes from Protopterus annectens, assembly GCF_019279795.1. Classification (NCBI taxonomy): domain Eukaryota; kingdom Metazoa; phylum Chordata; order Ceratodontiformes; family Protopteridae; genus Protopterus; species Protopterus annectens. The sequence continues at coordinate 1,120,416,244 of NC_056746.1, forward strand.
AACAGTATTCAAAGTGAAAAATCATCCAATGGTTTCATCCATTGATTTTAATTGCTGACATACCACTTCTGGTACCTGCCCACTGATATGCTTATGTGAGCCCGAGTGTTGTTATGGTGATACTGGATGTAGTCACATGTCCAGCCCTCATCAGATAACAGCCACACATTCCACAGTCTTCCTGACCCTGCTTTCTCCCCTGAAAGTAGAGCACACAAATAGCAAGTTTGTATTAAGTAAACAGGGATGAGACTGTGCCTTCTGTAACCTGAGATTGTGAATGAGCATAGGGTGCCTTCTGTAACCTGAACTTGTGAATGGGCATAGGATGCCTTCTGTAACCTGAGCCTGTGAATGAGCATAGGATGCCTTCCATAACCTGAGCTTGTGAATGAGCATAGGATGCCTTCTGTAACCTGAGCTTGTGAATGGGCATAGGATGCCTTCTGTAACCTGAGCTTGTGAATGGGCATAGGCTGCCTTCTGTAACCTGAGCTTGTGAATGGGCATAGGATGCCTTCTGCAACCTGAGCTTGTGAATGGGCATAGGATGCCTTCTGTAAACTGAGCTTGTGAATGGGCATAGGATGCCTTCTGTAACCTGAGCTTGTGAATGGGCATAGGGTGCCTTCTGTAACTTGAGCTTGTGAATGGGCATAGGATGCCTTCTGCAACCTGAGCTTGTGAATGGGCAAAGGATGCCTTCTGTAAACTGAGCTTGCGAATGGGCATAGGATGCCTTCTGTAACCTGAGCTTGTGAACAGGCATAGGATGCCTTCTGTAACCTGAGCTTGTGAATGGGCATATGATTCCTTCTGTAACTTGAGCTTGTGAATGGGCATAGGATGCCTTCTGTAACCTGAGCTTGTGAATGGGCATAGGATGCCTTCCATAACCTGAGCTTGTGAATAGGCATAGGCTGCCTTCTGTAACCTGAGCTTGTGAATGGACATAGGATGCCTTCTGTAACCTGAGATTGTGAATGGGCATAGGATGCCTTCTGTAACCTGAGCTTGTGAACAGGCATGGGATGCCTTCTGTAACCTGAGCTTGTGAATGAGCATAGGTTGCCTTCCATAACCTGAGCTTGTAAATGGGCATAGGCTGCCTTCTGTAACCTGAGCTTGTGAATGGGCATAGGATGCCTTCCATAACCTGAGCTTGTGAATGGGCATAGGATGCCTTCTGTAACCTGAGCTTGTGAATGGGCATAGGATGCCTTCCATAACCTGAGCTTGTGAATGGGCATAGGATGCCTTCTGTAACCTGAGATGGAATGTGGGGATGCCTTCTATAACCTGAGGTTGTGAATGGGCATGGGATGCCTTCTCTAACCTGGGATTGTGAATGGGCATAGAATGCCTTCTGTAACCTGAGCTTGTGAAATGGCATAGGATTCCTTCTGCAACCTGAGCTTGTGAATGGACATAGGATGCCTTCTATAACCTGAGGTTGTGAATGGGCATAGGGTGCCTTCTGTAACCTGAGCTTGTGAATGGGTATAAGATGCCTTCCATAACCTGAGCTTGTGAATGGGCTTAGGATGTCTTCTGCAACCTGAGCTTGTGAATGGGTATAAGATGCCTTCCATAACCTGAGCTTGTGAATGGGCATAGGATGCCTTCTGCAACCTGAGCTTGTGAATGGGCATAAGATGCCTTCTGTAACCTGAGCTTGTGAAGAGGCATAGGATGCCTTCTGTAACCTGAGCTTGTGAATGGGCATAGGATGCCTTCTGTAACCTGAGCTTGTGAATGGGCATAGGATGCCTTTCATAACCTGAGCTTGTGAATGGGCTTAGGATGTCTTCTGTAACCTGAGCTTGTGAATGGGCATAGGATGCCTTCTCTAACCTGGGATTGTGAATGGGCATAGAATGCCTTCTGCAACCTGAGATTGTGAATGGGCATAGGATGCCTTCTGTAACCTGAGATTGTGAATGGGCATAGAATGCCTTCTGCAACCTGAGGTTGTGAATGGGCATATAATGCCTTCTGTAACCTGAGATTGTGAATGGTTTTAGGAAACAGACAGAGTCAGATGGAAAAGGTCCTTGATCAATGGATGGTTCACTTCTTTTTCTTGGAGGAGGTGAAGGGGGGAATCAGTGTTGATATTACCTACTTGTGGAAGGTTAAAGGTCAATAACCACTATATTGTGCAGAATGGCATGTGGGCCTACAGCAGTGCAGGGTACATTCCTTCATGTTATTCCATTGTGTTTCTGTTTATTAATTCATTTACTCATAAAAATGTGATTTTAATTGCATCATTTTCAGGCCTACTTAACTTTTAGTTATGGACTTACCATAACTTTAGATGTTTGGGATCCATCTCGCCTACATTCAATACTGATGGGCTTGGAGCCGATCCCTCGGCTCCGACTCGGCATGCTATGCTATAGAGCGAGGCCTCTTATTGGCTGAGCTATTTCTTATCCCAGGATGCACCACCACTAATCCCCCAGATCTTGTTTGTCCGCATTCATGCACACATGCACAACTTGTTTATATAACATTGTCAGATGTTTCAAGATGAAACAACAGGATTCGGACCTTCTGATATCCTCTGATCTCCAAGGAAGGGGGAAGGAGGGTGGGTTATTGGGAATGTAGAGATGGATCCCAAACATCTAAAGTTATGGTAAGTACATAACTAAAAGATGTTATGTGATCCTATCTCGCCTACATTCAATACTGATGGGACAGCGTCCTAGCACCTAAATCCTGGGTGGCTCATTGGAAAACACTCCTGAGCACTGTGGAACCAAATGAAGCTCGTCCTCTAGATGCCACATCCAATTTGTAGTGGGAAATGAAAGTGTGGGGAAGACCATGTAGCCGCAGCACAAATGTCACTAATGGCAAGCTTAGAATGAAATGCTACCGAAGTAGCCATAGCCCTTGTAGAATGAGCTTTGACAGAGGTGGTAAGCTCTTTATTAGAATAAGAATAAGCTTGAGTAATACAGTCCCTGATCCATTTGGCAATAGTGACCTTTGTGACGGCTTTGCCCAATTTATTGTCTGCAAAGGATACAAACAACTGATCTGTTTTCCTTGTTTGTTTGGTCCTATCTAAATAAAAACGCAACTGCCTGTGGACATCTAATGTGTGGAATATGAATTCTGCTTTGTTAGAATACTTTGGAAAGAAGACTGGAAGTTCTAATGATTGTTGTAGGCAGAAACTGGAACAAACTTTAGGGACAAAGGATGGATTTGGCCTGAGAGATACCCTGTCTTTGTGAAAAGCCAAGTACTGAGGTTTTACAGACAAAGCTTGAAGCTCTGAAACCCTTCTGGCAGAAGTAATTGCCACCAGAAAGGCAGTCTTCCACAATAGAAATTTTAAATCACATGTCGCTGCCGGTTCGAAGGGGAAGGAAGTTAAGGCGCGTAACACCACATCGAGATCCCATGGAGGAGCAGGATGAGAAATCAGAGGTCTTAAAAGCGCAGCACCTTTCAAGAAGGTCTTACACAATCTGTTGCTCATTAAAGGTGGGTTTATAGATTCCTGAAAATTGGAAATAGCTGCCAATTGAACCTTGATGGTAGAAACTGAAGAGCCTTGATTGAACAGAGAAGTTAGAAATTTCAGTACTTCTGAAACAGGAATAGTGATGGGATCCAGGCCCCGGAGTTGATCCCAAATAGCAAATCTTTTCCATTTGCTAGAATACAATTTCTTTGTAGCAGACTTGTGGGCCGAAGATAAAATGTGTACAACTTCTGGATCCAATGTATGACTCCTGACTATAGTTGGAAGAGGAGGAGCCAAGCCGTCAATTTTAAGGTGTGTAGGGACTGTTGGAATAGTCCCGACTGATGCACCAATAGGTCTGGGATCTGATCCAGGAACCATGGATCTTCCAGAGCATATTTCTGAAGATAGGGGAACCATACTTGACGAGGCCAGTAAGGAGCAACTAAGATTATTTTGTTCCCCAAGAGAGATGCCTTTTGAATCACCCTGGGAAGGAGAGGAACTGGAGGGAAGGCATAAAGCAAGCCGGTGGGCCATGGATGGGCTAGTGCGTCCATAGGGCTCTTCCCCAGAGCCGGGGTGAGGGAGAAAAACTTTTTGCACTTCGCATTCAGCGGAGTCGCGAAGAGGTCGCAACACAGAACTCCCCATTTGCTGAAGATCTGATTTGCAACTGTAATGTTCAGAGACCATTCGTGTGGAGAGAGGATAGTTCTGCTCAGTCTGTCGGCTATCACATTGGACTTGCCCGGGATATGAGTCGCCACTAGAAAGTGTTTGGTCGACACTGCCCACTCCCAAACTCTCATGGCCTCTCTGCAAAGGGGATAGGATTTGGTCCCTCCCTGTTTGTTCAGGTACCAGACCACAGACATGTTGTCGGAGTGAACAGCAATTACGCCCTGAGGGAGGTAATCATGAAGGGCTTGAAGGGACAGAAGCACCACCCTCATTTCTAGGATGTTGATATGAAGTAGGGTCTCTTCCGAATGCCATTTGCCTTGGACTGACCTGCCCAGGGAATGCCCCCCCCACCCCATCTGGGAGGCGTCCGTGGTCAAAGTGGCCACAGGAGGAGGTGGAACAAAGGGTCGTCCCTGATCCAGATTGGAGGGCACCAGCCACCAGCGAAGGTCCCGTTTGCAGGTTTCCGTGATCCATATGAGGTGACTGAGAGGGAGTTCCTGAAAGGACCACTGAGCTGAAAGAAGCCACTGGAGAATTCTCATGTGCAACCTTGCTAGGGGAACTAGAAGAACCGTGGCGGACATGGATCCCAATAGCTGCAGGACCATTCTGGCTGGGGCTTTGGATCTGGGAAGTAAAGCCCGAACTTGAGCCTGTATGGTTTGTATCCTGTCTGTAGGTAGATAGACCCGCATTCGGTTTGAGTCTATCTCTACCCCTATGAATCTTATGCGTTGAGATGGCAGCAACACAGACTTTGGCCAATTGAAGGTGATTCCAAGGGAATTGCCCAGTGATATAGTGGCTTGTAGGCTCCGCAATAGTAGATGCTTGGAGGTGGCAGTTAGGAGCCAATTGTCCAGATACGGAAACACCTGGAATCCTAGACTTCTCAGGTGAGCAGTCACGACCACCAAACATTTGGTGAACACCCTGGGGGCTGTGGTGAGACCAAAGGGCAGCACGGGGAACTGAAAATGACTGCCTCCTAGGCTGAAGCGCAGATGTCTCCTGGATGCTTGATGTACCATGATATGGTAATAAGCGTCCTTGAGATCTATGGAGCACATCCAAACACCTTTCTCCAGCAATGGGAGAATGGTTTGTAGGGTGACCATTCGGAACTTGGACATTTTGACTGAACGGTTTAGAATACTGAGATCCAAAATGGGTCTCAAGTCCCCGGTCTTTTTTGGCACCAAAAAGAATCTTGAGTAAGTCCCTAATCCGATCTGGTCTGCGGGGACCGGTTGGATGACTCCTTTTTGCAGCAGCTTTGAAACTTCTGTGGCTGCAGTTTCCTGTTGACTGGGTGGCGGGTCCGGGATTTTTTTGCATTGAGGTGGAGAGTGAGAGAAAGGGATGGTGTAACCTCCGGCGATAATTCGAAGCACCCATCGGTCCTGAGTGATACCTTCCCAGGCTTTTAGGTGCTTCGAAAAACGACCCCCGACTGGCTCCGGAGCTGCACAGTCGGGCAATCCCTCAGGGACTGTGAAAGGCTGAAGAGCCACGAAAGGACTCGTGGTCTCCAGTGTTGCGAGGGCCTCTGCCGCCTCTGGGATGGCGTCTTCCAGAAGAATTTCCCCCTCCCCTGCCTCTGGAAGGGGGATCGTCCTGCTGTGAGGGGTAAGACTTCTGAGATCTACGGAACCACATTTTCCCTCCTCTTTTAGCCTTGGGGTAAGGCTGAAAGGGAGTGGAAAATCGTGCTCCTACGGCAGTCAGAGTCTTACCTTCTTGCTCGCAGCAGGTCAGTGTGTCCTTTACCTTGGGTCCAAACAAGGAGGACCCATCAAAGGGGGTGTCGGCAAAGGAAGACTTAAAGGCCTCCGCAAAATGACACAGGCGGAGCCAGGCTTGTCTCCGTAGAGCAATGCCTGTACCCAAGGCTTACTCGCCTTGGCCGCATAAGAAATGAGCCTCATGGATGAGTTTGAAATGGACGACAGTGTAGCCAGCTGAGAGCCAACCGTCTGGGCCAGCTCCTCAGGCAGGTTACCCAAGAGGGTATCGGAAAGTTCTTTAATCAGATCCCTCTGAAATCTGGTAAAGTGCGTGAGATAGTTCAAGGACCTTAGTGTAAAGGCTGCTGAACTTAGGGTGCACTTGCCGTACCGATCCATGCTCCTAGACTCCTTATTAGGAGGATGGACGGATGTCGAAGCCTCTGCTACATCTTGCTGGGTAGCAGATGCCACCACCAAAGCATCTACAGCCACACCTTTGGTCAGGAACTCTTTTTCCGGGGGTGCTGAGAGAAATTTATTAGGATGAGCAGGCACCGGTTCCACAGAGTCTGGGTGTTCCCACGCCCTTCGACAGATCAAATCCAAGAGCTCGTCGAAGGTCGGAGACACCCAGGAGGCGGAGGGCTGAGCCCCGAAGGCCTTAAGGAACACCGACTCATCAGCAGAAGGGGGTTTGGATTGCCAGCCGCCTCGTTGTTTAAGGGCTTTGAGGATGTCTGCAAAGGAGACATCATCTGAGGATGACTTAGGGGACCCCTCTGCATCATCGAGATCAGTGTCTGATGTAAGAGACTCATCAGGGGAGTCAACGTGCTTCCTCTTGCACGATCTTTTCCTGGGGGGTTCTTCTGAAGAAGCTTCAGAAGGACCTCCAGGAGGGGGAAACCTCAGGCCTCGGGGCTCCGCTGTCTAAGGACAGGGGGACTGCCAAAGACCCAGTCTCGGTATGCAGGGAAGGAGCTGGGGAGACCGTGGAGGTAGCCAAAGATGATTTGGCTAACGCACTCCTCATAGCCCTGAAGGCGGGACCACCAGAATCCTGGGAGGGTCCCACCTCCGTGGCCATGACGGTAGACGGCACTCCCGCAGCCGACGCACCGAGAGGAAGACTTGGGACTGAAAACATCAGTCCCGAAGCATCCCCCCTGGGGCCGACGGAAGAAGTCCGCGTACCGAACTCCGACTCAAGAGCCAGAGTTGGAGTAAGGGTCGGGCCCGACCCTAAAACCTCCACCGGTTCCACCAGCACCGGCTCCAATGGTGCCGAGGCTGTTGGAGGAGGAACCATAGTAGCAGGGTGGACCATTGGCTCCGAAGCCGAATGGGCTGGAGCCGAAACTAACTTTTGGAACACCGGAGACTGGAAGAGTCTTAGGAGCACCCTGTCGATGTCAGAATAAGACATCTTGGAGGATCTGGATGATACCGATCGGGCCCGAACCGATTTCTCCATCGGCTCCATGGGACTAGGGGACCGGCTCTGAATGGATTCTATAATTATCGGTTCCGAGGGAGATCTCAAGGCAATTTCCCTCGGTGCCGATGAGGACTTCGGCGCCGAAGGGGAAGAGTCTGAGCCAGCAACCCTCATCGGCTCCAATATCAGTGGAGCCGATGAAGGTGACCCGCCTCTCGATGCCCCAGACCTCGGCTCCGAAACCAGAGGGGTCGAGACTGGAGGCATCGAGGCAGACCGTTCCACCCTCGGCTCCGAAGTCCGTGGAGCTGATGGAGAAGTCTGCCTAGGTTTTTTGGCAGTCGGTTCCGACAAACTGGTCGGAGCCAACGCTTTTTTTCTTTTTCGAAGGAGAGGGAGAAGAAGATAAAGCCTCCTTGAAGGATGGCTTAATTAACCCTTTAAGGATTAATTTATTTTTCCTCTCCTGGAGGACCCTTGATGAGAAGGCGTGACACACGCTACATGACTCTTGTAGGTGCTTGGCGCCTAAACAATAAACGCACGAGGAGTGGTCATCCGTTATGGACATCTTATAACCACACCTCATGCACTTTTTAAACCCGGAGGGTCTATGCTCTTTGGACATGTCTAAAGATAGATAATACCAAAAACTAGCAGTTTAAAGTTTAACAAAAAATGTAAAGTTTTGTTTTTGTTTTTTTTTTTTTTTTTTAAAACGACAATACCGTTACACAGAAACACAGAAAAGGAGGGTCAAGACCCTCTAACTTAAACGGGTACTTGACCCACAAATAACAAGCTAGAATAGCAAATAGCAAAAGGGGAAGGCCCCTCTAACTAAAACGGGAAACCTTCCCTTGACGAAAAAACACAAATTTCTCAACAAAAATATCTAATACACAGCCGTATCACAACAATAGCTGTTAAAACAGCTTTTAGGTTCAAAACAAGCAAATTCCTGACAGGAAAAGCCTAAATAAAGTAGTACTTAGCCCAGCCAAGTTGAGACCACGTCTTAGCTTGTAAGCGGCAAACGAGATCTGGGGGATTAGTGGTGGTGCATCCTGGGATAAGAAATAGCTCAGCCAATAAGAGGCCCACGCTCTATAGCATAGCGTGCCAAGTCGGAGCCGATCCCCCATCAGTATTGAATGTAGGCGAGATAGGATCACATAACATCCCTTGGTTACATCATCATGGGTTCGCATGTGGCTGTGTCCACAGGTTTTAATGGATGAACCACCATGCATGCATAATGGTGCATCGAACCTCTGGATGAATCTCTGTAGAATTCCTGCTGTGGCAGTACCTAAAAGATATGGTCATTTTTCTGGTTGTGTCTTTAATAAAATTGTTTTATTAAAGAGTGACACAAAAAATTTAGGGTGGAAATGAATCACAACACTTAAGTCATCAGATATTGCAATACAAATTTCGACTTTTTCAGTAAACTTTAAAATAATACAGGTGTAAGGTCTTAACCTGTGCTTGCGTGAAGTGCATGCATACTACCCTGTTGCACATGTGCATGCTCACTACCATGTTGCGCAAATTATAGTGCTTAGAGGAAACATTGAATACCAAGTCGTTATCCAAATGAACCACCGCAACTAAATATTGTTGCCATAAGGTGTGGCACTATAACATTCAAGCACTGGAATTAATCCCTTCCTCTGACTGTACCTGTGGGAGTTTTCCAAGGTAGCATGGACAGGGTTTGATGTGTTTGAAAATCCACAGAAAAACACAAAGGAAGCCAGCAAACTGCAGAAGTGTGTTTAATAACATTCTGGTACCTCGGCTTCAAAGCCTTCAAGGAATAATTAACAACACTAAACACACCCTTTTTATATAATTTTTCTTAATTGACTAATCAGTCAGAAAACGTTTAGCCCTTAAAAGACCCATCACCAAGGTCATATCAAATACAAATACAAATGCAACATAGTCAAACATTGAAATTAATTTCCAAATTTAAACCTACTGGCACTAATGTTTTATAATTTAAAATTAGTCTACTCTCTAAGTGTAAGAGTTTCTGATGAAAGTTTTCCCCCATTGTGCATATAAGGCTGGCCAGCACACTAAAATATAAACTGTCATCCTTACCATCATGCACCCTAAGAAAATGGTCAGCTACAGGGCTGTCTACATGTCTATTACAAATTTCCCCTAGCTGTTCTAAAATGCGGACCTTGATCATATGTTTGGTCTGTCCAATGTACCTTTTACTAGGGGAACAACCACAGCCCAAAATATAGACCACCCTAGAGGACCTACAGTCAAACTTGTCATTAATCACAAATTTTCTCCCATTAATGCAAGAGCCAGAAATATTCCTCACCCTTGAACAGACGTCACACCCCCTCCACATTTGACCATCTCTAACTGGGAATTCAAAGACCTCTTCTTTTTCCATCTGAGTAGTTATTTTAGGTTCCCAAATCTACCATAAGAAAAGGTAATCTTTTTTGGAAATAAATGTCCTAATTCAGCATCAAAACATATAATGGGCCACAAACTATCGATCACATTCTGTAAAATAGATGAAAAAGGGGAATATTTAGTAACAAAAAATAAACACTCCTCTTGAGATGCTTCTTCATCCCTAACAGCCCCATAACATTTCGATCTATTCAAAATTTCATGGCCCACATGTTCCCCCATAACATTTTTCCTAGCTTTCTCAATGGTAGTTAATGAATAATCCCTAACTAATAACCTTTCTTTCACAGACAAAAATTCTTTGTCAAGAAAAACATGATCAGAGATATGATTGAAAATCCTCTTAAATTCTCCAAAGGGAAGAGAACTTAATAAATGTGGAGGGTGGGCATTACTGGGATGTAAACAATTGTTGACTGCTGTAATTTTCCTGAAAGGTTTATACTGAACTTTCCAATCTTCATTCACATATAACTCAATGTCCAAAAATTCAATGACAAACTTATCAGTGATACCAGCTAATTTCAAACCAAAAGTGTTCCCATTAAGTGACCTAAGAAACTCTCCAAACTCCTTCTCATCACCTCGACATATAAAAATTAAGAAAAATTATATAAAAAGGGTGTGTTTAGTGTTGTTAATTATTCCTTGAAGGCTTTGCAGCCGAGGTACTAGAACGCTATTAAACACACTTCTGCAGTTCGCTGGCTTCCTTTGTGGTTTTCTTTGATAGGTTTGAAGCTGCTTGGTTATTGAACAAAAGAGGTTTCTGTTTACGTGGTAGACTGAGAGTAGACAATGGAAGATCCAAAAAGTCATGTACAAGGACTACACAGAAATCCCGAGTCTTAGGAAAAATATTTTAAACATGTAGCAAGCAGGCCACTGGTTGTCAGGTATTTTTCATCCCACCAACTCGTTTTCTGAGTTAATTTTTGCAAATTGAATTTTTGTCACCAGCAGTGTACTTGTGCTCCTGTCTTCCAGTAACAGATCAGCATTTCACCCTTAGAAGCTCAGACTTGCATTTCAAATCTTTCAGTGTAGGAGGAAAGCTTATCTGGAAAATGGCCTATTTCCCTAATAGGGGACTCTCATTGTCATTGGTTCAGACAGTTGCACACCTACCTTGGGTTCTCTCCTCATGCAGGCACTTGGATAATTTCTCAGTACAGGTATTGCACTGTAGCATGCAAGGAGGAAAACACACTTGTGACATTTTTTACTTTGATCATTAAACCAAAGTGTCAGGTTCATATATGGTAATTTGGAAGTAGATGTTAAAGGCATAGCAAGAAGACATTTTGTGTCAGTGGTCTCAGCCCCTAGAACAACAGTCCTTCTGGATCCGTAACTTTACGCTCAGCATTCTCTGCTGTCTTAAAACTTTACCCAGTAATCACTTCTAAATGCAAACACCCAGAAGTCTTTTCTTGCAACATTAAAGTTCTGTCTTCTCAGTTTTGCCAGAAAAATGGTTTATCATCCTGCCAGTTTGCTGTCAAAAGAGGTAAATGCTGAATTGTATTTTTCAGTCTTCCATGTGCATAATTATCATTAGAGAACAATATATGTTTGTCACTTTAATACATTCCAGTGCAGTTATGTTCAACTTTCTGTGGATTTGTTGACTGTTAAAATACTAATTTTCTGCTGGGTCACGGCTGACAAAATCCATTTTTAGACCCCTTAACTCTTGTTTGAAGGGATGTTGGAATTTCTGAAGTGTTTTGGCTATATTGCTCCACTCCCTGTAAATTTTAATTTATCTCATTACTGAAAATGGCCCTTAGGATCTGCATACTGAACTGGTTAACAAATTTATAATTAAAATGCTGGGTCATTGTAGAGACGTGTAAGTGGCTGTTAAGGAAGAGTGTGTGCTAACTGAATGCCATCTTTATCCTAGGGGTTGTGGCAGTTGGTGACCATGTCAGCTTTGTGCTGAGGTACCTTTGAGACAACTTGCTGTGAAGAGTATTACATTCACAAAGATGTAGTAAGAAAAAGAGTTGTGTACTTGGGTATAGGCCAGATTTGCTTTACTACAGAAATACAAATACCCTTTTATCTGTTAGAATTATTGGTGCCAAATCATTTTAACCATGACCAGTGCTTAGTTTGGGTGGTAACACTGATTACCACAGGGAAGTTTGCTACTTTTTTTTCACTCAGTGCAGTCTGTTAAATTCTGAGGTACAAAGTTCTGGAAACTTTTTGTTTATTTATGAGTCTCATGTGCAAGAGTGAAGTTTAAGTTCATAGTGATACATGTGGGATAAAAATCACTAAGAATGTTTTCAGTCTAAATCAGTTTCTTACTTGAGATGTTTTTTTAGACTTGTGTCCTGTCTTGAACTTGTTTGTATCCATTTTATGCACTGAATAATGTACTCGATGCATCATAAATGAAGATACTGTGCACCAAGATGTGTACTTATAAGGAGAGCTTGAATAACTGTAGAGAATATATCAAAGCATCATTTGAAAAAAATTGAGCTGCAGGCATGGGAACTGGCAGTTTAAAAAGTGGAAAGAGTTTGTATAACCTAATGCCTTTTGTCTTGTTCCCACTGTTTGTCTGGTAGTGAAAGTGTTTTTCTTTAAGCAACGTAAATTCCATTTTAAGTTTGCCAGTTTCACACGGCTGTTTCCAGTTTCTGAGAGTATTCAACTTTTCCAGCCCTTTACTTTCCTTCTTGGGTCACTTAATGTTCGGAATCAAACAGTATGCTTGCCAACTGACTCTGCTTTTTGTATATCTCAAACTAGCCTGGTGTGGAAACATACTTTGAACTACAGTCTTTCCCATTAACAAAGAAAACCGGCTGTCCTAAGTTTTGCTTTGCCAGTTTGTCTGTCCTGCTAAGCCTCTTTAGAAACAGAGCTTATTTTGTGTGTGTTTGGGGGGGGGGGTGATGTTGCTGCAGAAGTAGAATGGGTATTTCAGTGAATACATAGCAGTTAACATAAGTTGTTAGAAAAAAAGAGTATTTTGTCATAGCAGTACTTGCTTTGTTTTCTATAGTTACACATTTTTTAAAAATTTTTCTTTACAGCATTTCATTTAGTCTTAAGCCAAGATATATATGTAGGAGGGAGTTTCTTATTCATAGATCTAAGTTGCTCTTGAATATGGACAGAGTGAACTTTATTTTATGTAAACAGGGAGTCTGTACCAGAGCAGTGACATCCTCTGTGAGGTGTACCTCCCTCCAAACTGTTATGTTGATATTGCAGAAGAGGTGTATATCCCTAGACAGAGTATTTCTGATGCCATTTGACTTGCTGATGTGCAGTAAATCCATCAGTTTTCGGTCAGAGAATGCCTTGTATGCCAGACACAGGTCACCTCTTAGCAGCCTGTAGGATACTGAGTTTAGTGACAGGGCTTTAAGTTGTTCCCTCTAGGACATGTTGTTTAGAGCTTGTACCCTTTTTAGTAAGGCATCTCTGTGGGCGTTCCAGTTGTTGCATGTGTCTGGACAAATACATGCCAAAGGGGGTATTATATTCAATGACTGGCCTAATGAGGGCTGAGTACAGGGTGACAATGACATCCCTAGAACTAGACATAGTCCCTTTGTTTATAAGCTGTGCAGTATAGAAGGACTTTCTTACAAAAATGGACACATGTTGGTCAAAAGTTAAGTCACTTTCCTTATAAGTTCCCAAATCCCAAGCAACTGGGTCAGGTCTTAGGGGCATATTGTTAATGCTGTAGCTCACTGGGATAGATGACTTCCAAATGATACAATAATGCATTTTTGGCATTTAGTTTCAGTCCATGATTTTGGAACCAATTATTTATTTGGGACAAACCTTCTTGAAGGATAGCTAAGGCATTTGGGGATTCAATGACTGCTCATAGCTTGCAGACAGTCATATGTAAACTTAGTCAGCCAGAGCCCTTTGGTATTAGCTTTTACTTCAGAAAAGTAGATGCCATACAGGAGATGCCCCAGCACAGATCTCTGGATGAGGACTCCACTGGTGACTTGTCTATTTCTGGAGGTAACTTCCCCTGTTTTGATTTCCTGCATTCTATCTGTGAGACAGTTGGCAGTTCAGTGGGTGACATGCAGGTTATTCCCAGTTTATTTAGTTTTTCTACTATGCCTGAATGGGGAATTTTGTCAAAAGCTTTGGCTAGGTTAAGATATGCAGTATGTACCAATTTGCCTTCATCCAACGCTTTAGTGACTTTTTCAAAAAATTGATCAGATTGAGTAAGCATAACTTGCTCTTGACATATCCAAACTGATACAGGTCCAGTGGTTGGAGGTTCCATATTTCCTGAATGATTAGGTCCATGGTAAGTCTTTCCATGGCTTTGCTTATGAGACTGGTCAGACATATGGACCTGTAATTGCCTAGGTCTGTGGAAAGTTCTCCCTTATACAGGGGAATGACCGTAGCTATTTTCCAGTCGCTTGGTAGAAAACATGTATGCAGTTTGAGATTGAACAGTGCTGTTAGAACTGTGGCTAAATCATGCTTCATGGTATTTAAGATACATCCAGGTATAGGTTCATAGGTTCATAGGTAGGTACTAGGCTATCTGCCCAAAGGCATTTATAAGCCTAGCCGGAATGTGTTGGCTTTTGCCGCCCCCTTAGATTAGTTCCCTGTGCCTCTGTCCAGCAGAGCCACTGAAGTGATCCCCAGGGTAAACTTCCTGTTTACCATCCACTCATCAAGGTTTCTCTTGAAGAGTGTTAGTGAGGAGCTCTCCCTAATGTAGATTGGAATCTTGTTCCAGAGCATGGGACGTCTCTGGGGCAGGAATCTATCCCTCCAGCACGTCCTATTTATTGTTCTGGTGAGGTTTAGATCCCTAGAGTGTGTGGTTCGAGGGGATATGGTTTTCTTTAGGTGGAGCATGTCCATCAATTCTGGGTTGGATATGGCCTTGTATGTCATGCAGAGATCACCTCTAAGTAGGTGGTATGCAACCGAGTACAGCTGGAGTTTCTTCAGTCAAGCTGCATAGGGCATCTGCTTGAGGCCAGTGATCCTCTTGGTGAGGTACTTCTGTGGTCTTTCCAGCTGTTGCAGGTGTCTTGTAAGGTACATCCCAAATGGGGCATTGTACTCTATGATGGGTCTGATGAGTGATGCATAGAGGGGCGCAATGACCTCTTTTGATCTGGATGCAAACCCTTTTGTGATTAGGTGGGCCACATAGATGGATTTTCTAACCACTTTGGCAATGTGATTATCAAAGGAGAGATTACTATCTACTTGGGTCCCCAGATCCCTTAGTTCATCTTCTGTATTTAGGGGGCTACCACCCATGTGGTAATTTGTGGGTACTTTGTTTTTTCTAAAGGGGATGGCTATGCCCTTTTTGGCATTTAGCTTGAGGCCATGGTTTTGACACCAGGTATCTGTCTCAGTGAGACCCTTTTGGAGGATGTCTGTGTCAGCCGGAGAGTCAATTATAGCCCCTAGTTTGCAGTTGTCTGTGAACTTGGTCAGCCATAGTCCTCCAGTGCTTACCTGTACCTCTGAGAAGTATATGCCGAACACGAGGGGTCCTAGGACTGAGCCCTGGGGAACGCCACTTGTAACCTGTTTAGAGTCAGACCTTGCTCCCGCAACTCTTACCATGTGGGTTCTTTCTGTGAGCCAGATGACAACCCATCTCGTGATGTAGGGGTTTATGTTCAGGCTGGTGAGCTTGTCTGTAATACCAGAATGGGGAATGGTGTCGAAGGCCTTTGCGAGGTCTAAGTAAGCTGTGTGGAACACCTTTCCCTCGTCTATAGCCTTGGTAACTGTCTCAATGAAGTCCACCAGGTTTAGGAGGCATGATCTGCCCTTAACAAAGCTGAACTGAGTAGGGTCCAGTGTTTGGAGGTTCCCAATGTCTCTGTTAATGAGATCCATGATGATGCGCTCCATAGCCTTGCAGACCAAGCTAGTCAGGCTTATAGGGCGATAGTTCCTGGGGTCTGTTGT